>NC_056741.1:1840852546-1840857546 GCF_019279795.1 Protopterus annectens
AGGAGCCATTTCTCCCCTATCTCACCCAGCATCTTTATCTTATCTGCTGTGACCTCATCTGACCCTGCTGCTTTTCCCGACTTCATTTTCTTTAGTGCTATTCTTACTTCTTCTAGGGTGGGCTCCTCTTCTTCTCTCATCATAGGCTGTTTCTCGTGCTTTACAGCTTCTGTGGGGTTTTCTTCATTCTGAAGCTGCTGGAAATACTCCTTCCATCTGCCTTTGATATCCTGTGGATTGGTGAGCAGGATGTTGCTGGCATCCCTTATGAAGGGTGTCTGACTATCTTCTTTATCTTTTCAGTCTTTGCCTTGCAAACTGATATAGTTTCTTTGTGCCACTTACTGAGTCACCTTCCAGAAGCTGTTAGAGTGCCTGTGATACCCTATTCTTTGTTATTGGAACTCCTTTCTTAGCTTCTTTGTTAGCCAACCAGTATTTCTTGTTAGCCTGGTCGGACTTTTCCATCTCCCATTTTTTCCCACACCCCTTCTTTCCTTTATGACTTCCTGGACTTCTGCGTTCCACCACCAGCTTTCCTTATGCACCTTATTTCCATACCTGTCTCAGCCACATCTCTGTTCTGTAGCCCTTACACATGCTGTTTTGAGGCATTGCCATTCATCTTCAACTCCACCTATTTCCTCCTCTTGGGTGCTAGAGTCCTGAGTAATTCCAGGAACTGTTGTACTTTCTCTCCAGTCCACTTCCAGATCTTCAGCCTGGTCTCTGTTGACCTTAGAACTTTCTCTGACCAGTGCTTGCAGCTGAGTGTGGTAACCAGTGGTTTATGAGTGGCCCAACTGTGTCATTGGGGATGACTATGCAATCATGGCTTCTACCCCAGTGCCTTTTCCTTACTAGGAGTAAGTCTCTCTGAGTTCCATGTTGGCTACACTTGTATGTGCCTGTCTCTCTTTCTGTGTTGGCTACTATCAAGCCATTTGCCAGACAGAAGTCTAGAATGGCCTTTCCTTCTTTATCCCTGTTTTCCCACACATGTGGACCCAGGAAGTCCTAATATCCTGTTCCATCTGTCCCGATGTGTGCATCCAAGTCACCCAGTATCAACACCAACTGATGTTGTCCCACTTTATCTAGTAGGTTTTCAACCACTGTCTGACTGCACTCTGTTCCTGACTATCACAACCCTGCTGTGAGGCAGATTATGAATACTGCCCCGTCATTACACCGGAGTCTGATTGTCATGACCCTGTCATTAATTCTGATGATGTCCTACACTCCTTTCTGAAGCCTCTCTCTCACCACAATTCCCACACAACTTCTAGCCCCCCCCCCGAGAAGTAAACTCTGGATCCCAAGCCAAGTGGCTTTGATGCACTGCCCTTCCATCTTGTCTCTTGGATACATAGGGTGTCCAGCCTCCTCTGTATCATCATGTCATCCACTTCCAAGCTGAATCCTGTCAGTGAACCTATATTAAGTGTAGCTATTCTCAGTTCATGATTGGCAGATTGATTGGTTTTATGACCAGCACTAAACAGAGCTATCCCAGGTAACCCAGGCTGGGCAACTGGACACCAGCTGGCCAGTAGCTTATTGGCCCAGGGCTGCTGAGCTCTATGGTGGGCACACACTGGCCAATAGGGGCACATACACCCCTCCCACATTTAGTTTGGGTCCCTGACATAGGTCGGAGTAGGCCGGGTCTTCAACCCACTTATCACTGGTAACTACCCATGCCCATTTTGGCAACATTAGTCAACATGACTGAATCACCTAGAGCCATATTTTACATTGTTGTGTGGCTAGTCCTGTCACTGTGTGCAGTCTATGATCCACGTTCTCCTATTTTGATGATACTGCACACCACAGTAGATGCCCAAAGTGATTGGTTTGTACATCTCTTCCCCCTATAGGTCATCATGTATAGTCTGTGCTGCTTATCACAGCTCCATTCATTGGTGAGATGGAAACACTGAGCATGTTGTTCGGAGGAGGGAAGAACCCTACCAAAACACCAGGAGAATATGAAAACTCCAAACAGCCATTGTATGTTGTGCATGGGAGGAGAAGAGCATAACCATTATGCTAACTGGTCTCATACATGCATATATACACACACAAACACACACACACACACACACACACACACACACACACACACACACACACACACACACACACACACACACACACACACATACCCATATATATATATATATATATATATATATATTTATTTATATATATGTATATATATACTTCGCTTGGGCTCACTCTGATCCCCTACCCCCATTCACACACCCCCACTTCACCATAACTTATACTTGACTAACCGCACCCACATACAGCCAACCAATCAAACCAAACAACATATCCACCAAACCATTACATAATTGAACCCAACACAAAATCAACTCCTCCTCCTACATAACCACTCCTAGCATTATCCTCCTTTCATATCCCCTCCTCATAAACCAAATCAGCCCACCCCCTCCCTTAATACTATACTAACTCTATCCCACTCCATATTCTCCCCTGTAAATTCTCAGACCACCTCTCTCTCACTGCCCAAAGACTGAGATCCCAAATCTCCCACACCATGTCACTCACAAGATTCCAGAACCTTTGTCCACACAGACAACAGTCCCATAATAACCTTATATCCATCATCAACATAATTTTACATTGCTCAAACTAACTAACAGCATCCCCACCCAAAATGACACACCTTAATAGCAAACACTTAAACCTACTAACCTTACACACAGCTTCTACCATACTACTATGACTCTTATTTATGTTTTACCAAAACCACCTACAAAACTTCAGCTACCCTCCCTGACAAACTATTCCCCAACTCCATCAAGACACACCCCTAAATTATAAAATGACTGCTAACCTTTTCATCACCACCCACATAATAACCAAATCCAAGCCTGCTTAAAACATGCCAAATTTTAAACCAAACTCAACAACTCCTCTTACATATTAGCTTGAAATTAAAACTGTCTGGAGACATACACTGAAACCCAGGTCCAAATCCAGTGCAAAATGATGCAACCAACTCCACCACCCCTGCACACCACTGTGCTTTATTAACCCAACATAATAATTCCAACATTCTCCTCCTCAACATGAACGTTAGGAGTGTAGGGAATAAAGTACAAGATCTGCATGCTTTAGTCTCCCTCTGTTCTCCTGAAATTGTGGCATTAATTGAAATATGGCTAAAAACAAAATGGTGACAATGAAGTCTTAGCACCTGGATACAATATTCTACGTAAAGACAGAAAAATCAAAAGGGGTATGGCCATAGCAATTTTGTTCAAAAATTACCTAGCAATTGAGACCGTACAACTAACCATCCCTAACTTTGACAACATATAAATTTACCAGATTAAAAATCAACCCCAAGAAACACATAAATATTACTGGTGGATATATGCCACCAGAGAACAATATATCCACACTAGAAAATATATTACACTGGACCTCCAGTGCCCTCCCACAAGAAATATTCCTGATGGGAGATTTTAACATTGACTGGCACACTTGGTCCTCACAAAATTCAACAACTCATCAACTTCCATGGGTTTATAGTTTCATAGGTTCATAGCTTAGAACTAGGCTAACTGCCCTTGTGAGCCATTTCAAGACTAGCCAATTACCCCATGTGAGAATCAAACCCTGCACCTTGTATCTGTAAGGTAAACACCTTAACTGTTATGCCATCCTCCTACCCAGATTTACCAGATTATCACATCCCCAGCGAGGACTGACAAGTCTTCCAAACAACAGTGTATTCTTTGCTGGATTATGACTAACAGACCCATCCATTCTTCACAATCTGATTGTCTCCAGATGGACTGAGTGACCATCAACCAACCTTTCTTCTAAGACATCACATCCATCTTGGCAACCAGACCACCTTCTATTTAATAAGAAATAAAAAAAGATTCAACCCTGAAAGCTTCATCTTCTCTTTAATAAGTGGCAACTGGAAACCTTTCAGACAAAAGGCCCTAGATGATGCTGTTAAATTCTTCAACACCACCTTTTTAGATATCCTAAACCGTCAAGCACCTCCCAGAACTATTATAGTCAAACTCAATTATGCACCCTGGTTAAGTAAAGAATGCAGATCCATGCTCAAAGCAAGAGATAAAGCTTGGGAACAGTTTCATAAAAAGAGATCCCAAGCCTCAAAACAAACATTCCTCGAACTTAGAAACAAAGCAAAGAACTTAGTTAAACTTGACAAAATCAACTACTACCATAATATTGGTGGGAAAAAAAACATCAAAATAGCCCTTAAAAGTTCTGGACTGCCATAAATAAAATACTCCTCTGAGGTAAAGCCAGTACACCTTCTCCAACAACAATAAATAGCGCAGATAACATAGCAACAATTTTCAATAAATACTTCACTGAAATAATTCTTGCCTTTTCTAGTTCTCAGTACACCCCCGGCAACTCTAATACTGTATATATATCATACCTCTCACCTGCACTGAAGTCATCTGCATTTACCGGTTTTGAAGTCCAAATAATGGGGTGCCATGAATTCCAGAGTGGTCCCCTTTATTTCCAAATTTCCCAGCTATTTATTATTATTTTTTTCTGCTAACATCATCATGTGCAGAGGCATGCGTGATGACGTCAGCATCATCATCAGCCTGCCAGCCTCTCGGAATTGACTGAGGGCTTGAGTGGTGTGACTGACTGATTCACTGTACTCTATCGGCAGTAAAATTAGCGTGTATGTGTTTCCCCAGCTCTCTAGGTAAGGAGAGCATTCTGGTCCATTATTCATTTGTGCTAATGAGAATGGGTCCATTACTGTTTTACTTCTTTGCTGCATATAGAGTTTGTTGAAGTGTTCAATACGCAGGTGCACAATTGCATTACCCTGCTGCATATAGAGGTGTGTGTGTGTGTGTGTGTGTGTGTGTGTGTGTGTGAAATGCCTCAGTTGGGTATACCTGGTTGTTAGGGTTACTCAGGCTCAAACCCTGTACCTTAGGTACAAGAGG
>NC_056741.1:1840862546-1840870046 GCF_019279795.1 Protopterus annectens
AATTGTGTACTTGCTCCAGTATGCAGAAATGTAATTTTCTAAAATCTGCACACTCCAGGCTGAGCTTACTTAAAGAATTAGTGGGGTCCTTAGGCTTAATTGCTTTGACGTGCTCCCTTATCCTGGTTCACAATTGTCAAGTGCTTTTACCTATATAAAAACTGCTGCATGTACTAGAAATTGCAGTGTACACTATATTTTTGCTGTGACAATCATAAAAAATCTTATATTCATAATATATGTTTAGCATACATTACACATTTGAAATAAAGTTTCCTTTTCTTTTTGAGACATAAAGAACCATTTGTAATCTAACCTTTTTGTCAAATAATAAATGAATGTCTTTTTCACAGCACTTACAAAAAAATCTAAGATAGGAATCAATAGTGGATTGAAAGTACTTAAAAACATGCCTGCCTTCAGTATTAATGTGACATATATTATTTAATGCAAATTTTAAATTACGTTTATATACAAACAATCTAACATCAGTTAAAACCTCAACTAAATTAGTTCTTTGTGCAGGAATAAATGTCAGTCCTTTAAAATTTCCATATGTGTTGTAGAAAGTTTAAAGTTACTAAAATTAAAAATAGGACACACAACTTTAATATTGTCATCACCATTTCTATATTAAAAAAGATTCTTGCCTCAGCCTTAGCTGTGACCTCTCCAATGTCTCCTCAAGTTTTTTTTTCTTGGCCTTTTCACTTCCTTGAATTGGTGATAAAAAGTGGGTAATACTAGCTTGGTTGTTGTTATTCGCACAGTCATCCCTATTGTACATTATATTAATGTCTTCATTAATTCCTCTCAACATCTTCCAGGATACTGTGTCTGCCTAAAAGTGGAAAAGCATCCAAACAAAACACGTCATTAATATCACTGTCACCCCTTGCTTTTACAGGGATTTTATTATTTTAAAAATTAATAATCTCATCTTGAAGGGGTCTACTTTGAATAACATAGGCTTTTCCTTTTTCATACAGTATCTATAACCAATTGCTTTCTTTTTCTTTAAAATTAGGGAAGCAACATGCCTGGACACTTTAGCTGAGATGCCATGCCATAAATTGTGAACAAGTTCAAAACAAGAATGCTGTTTAATACTAGCATTCATTTCTTGAATTTCTGTTCTAATTTTTTCCATTTTAATGGTATTGTGTCCCATCAATAATTTTGATGCTTGCAAACTGGCATCATTATGTACTTTTACCAAATCTTCATAAATCTGGTCACTTAGAAATACCATTAGGGAATTTGTACACCCGTAACCCTAATGGAACACTTTGAAGTTGAATACATTGTTCTAAATAGAAATGATCATATTCAACAGTTTTAAATGATATAATCAGTCTCAGAAGCTTAAAGATCCTAGACTTACAGTTGGAATTGAAATTTTCAACTCCAGATAATCGGGAAACTTAAAAAACATAAAAATGCCCACCTTCAAGAAATGGATTAATGCTATGTTTCAAAAGCTCATATACAGAACCACCAGAAGTGATGTCATCTACCAAAGTATCATCTGAAACACTAGATGTTGAAGCTCCTGCTTCAAAGTTCCTCACCTGCAAAGCAATATTTTCAAAATATTGTACTGACGTTTGTGCTTACCCATGACTTCAGAGAAAGTTTGAATTGCTTTCATCATCATCTCCTCTGGGATGCTGTACATAGTAAAATCCAAGGAACACTGGCTATCACTTCCACTGAGGACATGATCTTGGTCTCCCATGGTAATACAGGAATAAAAGACAATAAAACTAAAAACTGAAAACTTCTTCTAGGGTGGGCTCCTCTTCTTCTCTCATCATAGGCTGTTTCTCGTGCTTTACAGCTTCTGTGGGGTTTTCTTCATTCTGAAGTTGCTGGAAATACTCCTTCCATCTGCCTTTGATATCCTGTGGATTGGTGAGCAGGTTGTTGCTGGCATCCCTTATGAAGGGTGTCTGACTATCTTCTTTATCTTTTCAGTCTTTGCCTTGCAAACTGATATAGTTTCTTTGTGCCACTTACTGAGTCACCTTCCAAAAGCTGTTAGAGTGCCTGTGATACCCTATTCTTTGTTATTGGAACTCCTTTCTTAGCTTCTTTGTTAGCCAACCAGTATTTCTTGTTAGCCTGGTCGGACTTTTCCATCTCCCATTTTTCTCACACCCCTTCTTTCCTTTAAGACTTCCTGGACTTCTGCGTTCCACCACCAGCTTTCCTTATGCACCTTATTTCCATACCTGTCTCAGCCACATCTCTGTTCTGTAGCCCTTACACATGCTGTTTTGAGGCATTGCCATTCTTCTTCAATTCCACCTATTTCCTCCTCTTGGGTGCTAGAGTCCTGAGTAATTCCAGGAACTGTTGTACTTAATCTCCAGTCCACTTCCAGATCTTCAGCCTGGTCTCTGTTGACCTTAGAACTTTCTCTGACCAGTGCTTGCAGCTGAGTGTGGTAACCAGTGGTTTATGAGTGGCCCAACTGTGTCATTGGGGATGACTATGCAATCATGGCTTCTACCCCAGTGCCTTTCCTTACTAGGAGGAAGTCTCCCTGAGTTCCATGTTGGCTACACTTGTATGTGCCTGTCTCTCTTTCTGTGTTGGCTACTATCAAGCCATTTGCCAGACAGAAGTCTAGAATGGCCTTTCCTTCTTTATCCCTGTTTTCCCACACATGTGGACCCAGGAAGTCCTCATATCCTGTTCCATCTGTCCCGATGTGTGCATCCAAGTCACCCAGTATCAACACCAATTGATGTTGTCCTGCTTTATCTAGTAGGTTTTCAACCGCTGTCTGACTGCACTCTGTTCCTGACTATCACAACCCTGCTGTGAGGCAGATTATGAATACTGCCCTGTCATTACACCGGAGTCTGATTGTCATGAGTCTGTCATTAATTCTGATGATATCCTACACTCCTTTCTGAAGCCTCTCTCTCACCACAATTCCCACACAACTTCTAGCCCCCCCCAAGAAGTAAACTCTGGATCCCAAGCCAAGTGGCTTTGATGCACTGCCCTTCCATCTTGTCTCTTGGATACATAGGATGTCCAGCCTCCTCTGTATCATCATGTCATCCACTTTGAAGCTGAATCCTGTCAGTGAACCTATATTAAGTGTAGCTATTCTCAGTTCATGTTTGGCAGGTTGATTGGTTTTATGACCAGAACTAAACAGAGCCATCCCAGGTAACCCAGGCTGGGCAACTGGACACCAGCTGGCCAGTAGCTTATTGGCCCAGGGCTGCTGAGCTCTATGGTGGGCACACACTGGCCAATAGGGGCACATACACCCCATCCCACATTTAGTTTGGGTCCCTGACATAGGTCGGAGTAGGCCAGGTCCTCAACCCACTTATCACTGGTAACTACCCATGCCCATTTTGGCAACATTAGTCAACCTGACCGAATCACCTAGAGCCATATTTTACATTGTCGCGTGGCTAGTCCTGTCACTGTGTGCAGTCTATGATCCACGTTCTCCTATTTTGATGATACTGTGCACCACAGTAGATGCCCAAAGTGATTGGTTTGTACATCTCTTCCCCCTATAGGTCATCATGTATAGTCTGTGCTGCTGATCACAGCTTCATTCATTGGTGAGATGGAAACACTGAGCATGTTGTTCGGAGGAGGGATGAACCCCACAAAAACACCAGGAGAACATGAAAACTCCAAACAGCCATTGTATGTTGTGCATGGGAGGAGAAGAGCATAACCATTATGCTAACTGGTCTCATACATGCATATATACACACAAAAACACACACACACACACACACACACACACACACACACACACACACACACACACACATATATATATATATATATATATATATATATATATATATATATATATATATATATATATATATATATATATATATATATATATATACTTCGCTCGGGCTCACTCTGACCCCCTACCCCCATTCACACACACCCCCACTTCACCATAACTTATACTTGACTAACCGCACCCACATACAGCCAACTAATCAAACCAAACAGCATACCCACCAAACCATTACATAATTGAACCCAACACAAAATCAACTTCTCCTCCTACATAACCACTCCTACCATTATCCTCCTCTCATATCCCCTCCTCATAAACCAAATCAGCCCACCCCCTCCCTTAATACTATACTAACTCTATCCCACTCCATATTCTCCCCTGTAAATTCTCAGACCACTTTTCTCTCACTGCCCAAAGACTGAGATCCCAAATCTCCCACACAATGTCACTCACAAGATTCCAGAACCTTTGTCCACACAGACAACAGTCCCATAATAACCTTATATCCATCATCAACATAATTTTACATTGCTCAAACTAACAGCCTCCCCACCCAAAATGACACACCTTAATAGCAAACACTTAAACCTACTAACCTTACACACAGCTTCTACCATACTACTATGACTCTTATTTATGTTTTACCAAAACCACCTACAGAACCTCAGCTACCCTCCCTCCAAACTATTCCCCAACTCCATCAAGACACACCCCTAAATTATAAAATGGCTGCTAACCTTTTCATCACCACCCACATAGCTTGTTTTACAAGCACAGTCCAACCACTAATAACCAAATCCAAGCCTGCTTAAAACATGCCAAACTTCAAACCAAACTCAACAACTCCTCTTACATATTAGCTTGAAATTAAAACTGTCTGGAGACATACACTGAAACCCAGGTCCAAATCCAGTGCAAAATGATGCAACCAACTCCACCACCCCTGCACACCACTATGCTTTATTAACCCAACATAATAATTCCAACATTCTCCTCCTCAACATGAATGTTAGGAGTGTAGGGAATAAAGTACAAGAGCTGCATGCTTTAGTCTCCCTCTATTCTCCTGAAATTGTGGCATTAATTGAAATATGGCTGAAAACAAAATGGTGACAATGAAGTCTTAGCACCTGGATACAATATTCTACGTAAAGACAGAAAAATCAAAAGGGGTATGGCCATAGCAATTTTGTTCAAAAATCACCTAGCAATTGAGACCGTACAACTAACCATCCCTAACTTTGACAACGCATAAATTTACCAGATTAAAAATCAACCCCAAGAAACAACTAAATATTACTGGTGGATGTATCCCACCAGAGAACAATATATCCACACTAGAAAATGTACTACACTGGACCTCCAGTGCCCTCCCACAAGAAATATTCCTGATGGGAGATTTTAACATTGACTGGCACACTTGGTCCTCACAAAATCCAACAACTCATATCAACCTCCATGGGTTTATAGGTTCATAGGTTCATAGCTTAGAACTAGGCTAACTGCCCTTGTGAGCCATTTCAAGACTAGCCAATTACCCCATGTGAGAATCAAACCCTGCACCTTGTATCTGTAAGGTAAACACCTTAACTATTATGCCATCCTCCCACCCAGATTTACCCAGATTATCACATCCCCTGCGAGGACTGACAAGTCTTCCAAACAACAGTGTATTCTTTGCTGGATTATGACTAACAGACCCATCCATTCTTCACAATCTGATTGTCTCCAGATGGACTGAGTGACCATCAACCAACCTTTCTTCTAAGACATCACATCCATCTTGGCAACCAGACCACCTTCTATTTAATAAGAAATAAAAAAAGATTCAACCCTGAAAGCTTCATCTTCTCTCTAAAAAGTGGCAACTGGGAACCTTTCAGACAAAAGGCCCTAGATGATGCTGTTAAATTCTTCAATACCACCTTTCTAGATATCCTAAACCGTCATGCACCTCCCAGAACTATTATAGTCAAAGTCAATTATGCACCCTGGTTAAGTAAAGAATGCAGATCCATGCTCAAAGCAAGAGATAAAGCTTGGGAACAGTTTCATAAAAAGAAATCCCAAGCCTCAAAACAAACATTCCTCGTACTTAGAAAAAAGCAAAGAACTTAGTTAAACTTGACAAAATCAACTACTACCATAATACTGGTGGGAAAAAAAACAACAAAATAGCCCTTAAAAGTTCTGGACTGCCATAAATAAAATACTCCTCTGAGGTAAAGCCAGTACACCTTCTCCAACAACAATAAATAGCGCAGACAACATAGCAACAATTTTCAATAAATACTTCACTGAAATCATTCTTGCCTTTTCTAGTTCTCAGTACACCCCCACCAACTCTAATACTGTATATATATCATACCTCTCAACCGCACTGAAGTCCTCGGCATTTACCAGTTTTGAGGTCCAAATAATGGGGTGCCATGAATTCCAGAGTGGTCCCCTTTATTTCCAAATTTCCCAGCAATTTATTATTATTTTTTTCTGCTGACATCATCATGTGTAGAGGCATGCGTGATGACGTCAGCATCATCATCAGCCTGCCAGCCTGTTGGAATTGACAGAGGGCTTGAGTGGTGTGACTGACTGATTCACTGTACTTTATCGGCAGTAAAATTAGCGTGTATGTGTTTCCCCAGCTCTCTAGGTAAGGAGAGCATTCTTGTCCATTATTCATATGTGCTAATGAGAATGGGTCCATTACTGTTTTACTTCTTTGCTGCATGTAGAGTTTGCTGAAGTGTTCAATGCGCAGGTGCACAATTGCATTACCCTGCTGCATATAGAGGTGTGTGTGTGTGTGTGTGTGTGTGTGTGTGTGTGTGTGTGAAATGCCTCAGTTGGGTATACCTGGTTGTTAGGGTTACTCAGGCTCAAACCCTGTACCTTAGGTACAAGAGGCAAGAGCCTGAGTTCTCTACACATACCACTACTTCTGACTGAAGAAGTTATAGCTCTCACCTGTATAAATTTTCACAGAATTTCTGGAATGTTTGGCTCATACTTTTGTTACTCTTAAAATCTGAATGGCGCAGTAGTAGCATTGTTGCCTCACAGTGAGAGGTTCTCTGGTTTGATTCTCAGCTGAAGTGCCTTCTGTGTGGAGTCTGCATGTCCTCTCTGCATTTGTGTGGGTTTCCTCTGGGTGCTCCAGTTTCCTCAGTGGTACAACCCTTGCAAGTATCGCAGGTGCACAGGACAAAAAGTCAACTTGTACTCAAAAAAGCAAGGCCAGCACGCAGAAGTGTGGAAAGTCAAAATCCAAGTTTTATTATCAACACACCATAAGGTGTGTTTCCTCCCACAATACAAAGACATGTATCTGGAGCATTTCTTCCTGGGTCTCCCTGAAAATTGGCTTCATTCCAAGTTGGTCTTTCCTGGTAAACAAATTTTAAATAAAAATAAAATAAAATTTGTGGTTTTCTGGCAAATCAGTGAGAACTGAATTTACTAAATTATATCAATTTAAGTTTCAGTCTTCCTAACGTTCAGTAAACACATGGTAACACAACATTTTATTCTAACAACTTTCTAAGATTATATAAGCAATGTTTAAAATGTGTCCTCGGTTTTGGGCCTTTGTCACTCCCCCCCAATAAATTTTGGCTTTTTCCTAATTTCTTGTGCTGCACACCTCTTCCGGAAAAGAAAAGTTTAGTGCTGCTTATGCAAAGTCTACTGGCATTGCTGGT
>NC_056741.1:1841175046-1841292546 GCF_019279795.1 Protopterus annectens
CTAAACACCTCCATGCTTCCACAGGTATGTCATCTGGACCAACAGCCTTTCTATTCTTCATCCTCTTCATAGCTATCCTTACTTCCTCCTTGCTAATCCACTGCACTTCATGATTCACTATCTGCACATCATCCAACCTTCTCTCCCTCTCATTCTCTTCATTCATCAGCCCCTCAAAGTACTCTTTCCATCTGCACAACACACTCTCCTCGCTTGTGAGTACGTTTCCCTCATTATCCTTTATCACCCTTACCTGCTGCACATCTTTACTAGCTCGGTCCCTCTGTCTAGCCAATCAGTACAGGTCCTTTTCTCCCTCCTTAGTGTCCAACCTTTCATACAACTCTTCATATGCCTTATCCTTAGCCTTCTCCACCTCTCTCTTTGCCATGCACCTCATCACCTTATACTCTTGTCTACTTTCTTCATCTCTCTGACAATCCCACTTCTTCTTCGCCAACCTCTTTCTCTGTATACTCTTCTGTACTTCATCATTCCACCACCAGGTCTCCTTGTCCTCCTTCCTCTTTCCAGATGTCACACCAAGCACCCTTCTAGCTATCTCTCTTACTAGCTCTGCTGTAGTTACCCAGCTATTCGGTAACTCTTCACTGCCACCCAGTGCCTGTCTTAACTCTTCCCTGAACTCCACCTCACAATTACCCTTTTTTAATTTCTACCATTTGATCCTTGGTGCTGCCCTCACACTCCTCCTCCTCTTCTTGATCACCAATGTCATCCTATAAACCACCGTCCTATGCTGCCTAACTACACTTTCCCCTGCCACCACTTTACAGTCTCCAATCTCCTTCAGACTGGCCCTTCTACATAAGATATAATCCACCTGTGTGCATCTTCCTCCACTCTTGTATGTCACCCTATGCTCCTCCCTCTTGTTAAAATACATATTCATCACAACCATGTCCATCCTTTTCGCAAAATCCACTACCATCTGACCTACTGCATTCCTTTGCTTAACACCATACCTACCCATCACTTTCTCATCCCCTCTCTTCCCTTCACCAACATGCCCATTGAAATCTGCTCCAATCACCAGTCTCTCACCCTTGGGTACAGCCATCACCACTTCATCCAACTCACTCCAAAATGTTTCTTTCTCATCCATCACACACCCAACTTGTGGAGCATATGCACTAACAACATTCATCATTACACCATCAATTTCCAGCTTCATAAACGTCACTCTATCCAACACTCTTTTCACCTCCAAAACACTCTTAGCATACTGTTCCTTCAGGATAACCCCTATGCCATTTCTCCTCCCATCCACACCATTTATTTGATTTATTTCATTTAGCTGTAAATAGCTACATTAATATAAAGGAAAATACTTGGGAAATAATTGTATCATTAAGTGAATATAAATTATTAGAAATATATCTTTTAAATTCACGAGAAAACACATTACTTTTGAAAGCAATTGATATATGCAAACATCATCTAAAAATTATCATTGGGTAGTGTAAGAGTATATAGTCAAGACAGCTACGTATGAGCATGTCCAATAATATTCAGGAAAGGAGTGGTCGACGCTGACATATCTCATGGATTTTGTTTTACCAGCATGTGTACACTTTGGAGTCTGATGCTTGGTTGTTTGATTTGAATCAGCTACCTCTAATTATCTTATATTACAGACATCATAATTTCACAGGGTAAGAAACTGTTATCCAGCTGATTTAGGTATTTATTTTTGAATCAAATGAGTGAACAGACCTTTTTTTTGAAATACACATTCATTATCACACACACACACACACACACACACACACACACACACACACACACACACATAAGTATATATATATATATATATATATATATATATATATATATATATATAAACATAGGTTCTACTGGTATGTTTGGCAGGGAGTTTGATTGAGATCTGTTTAATCGACTGCATTTAAATGACTATCCAGATAGCCAACAAGTGTGAGACAATCCCCAGGGTGTAGGGAGGCTTGCTCCCCTGCAAAAAACAATGTTCTAAAGTTGCATGGCCAAGGAGCAAGCCGGCTACGAATTCAAAGTTTCCATTCTCCACATACAGTAGTTTACCTTCTGGATGTCAACATTTATGTTAGTCAACCAACTGAAGGTAAATCATGTATGTGTGTGTGTGGGTGTGGTTGTCTGAGTCTATCTCATGTAGTGGTACTGCTATGGAAAAGATTTTTCAAGACCGAGTTGCAGAGCTATGGTTAAGGGCAGGATTATTGTTAGAAATAACAGGTATCAGTAAGGTTGTGCAGTGGGCTGAACAACCCCCCCCCCAAATATCACCTCATTAATGCATACTAACTCTACTCCTGCACATAACCCTGCAACTTACCTTATAATAAAACTTTCTGTACCACTACCACCATTCATAGAAACCGCGTGATTGTGCTATGGAGTACTTGCAGTCAGACTGCAAGATTAACACTTTTTTATGAAGTTCTAGATACTGATTTTTATCTTGCAGTTCAATGATTCTGCAGTTTGATAAATCAATATGAATGTACATTTTATATATATATATATATATATATATATATATATATATATATATGGATTTACTTTTAATAATCGAATTACCACTTCACTGAATTGCAAAAGATCGAGACCACATTGCTTAATTCAACAAACTCACGGAACATCGTATTTTGCCGCTGGGAAACTACCCACTTGGCCACCAATAATCAAAATACAAACCAAAGCAAATTAAACCCAAAGCCCCCCCACACTCTCCCCCCTAACTAAATATACCAACTCTAAGGTCGCACTACAGTTGAGAAAAGGGGAAGGTTCACTGAAGTGGCTAAGTGATTGGTTTCCTGGTTGCAAAATACAATGTTACAGGAATTCATTGAATTAAGTTTAAAGCAACATTGTGTCAATCTTCTGCGATTCACTGAAGTGGTAATTTGATTATTAAAAGTAATTATATATATATATATATATATATATATATATATATATATATATGTATGTCTGCGTGTGTGTATGTGTGTGTCTGTGGGGAGGGGACTTACAGACCAGTTGGTGAAGGTCAGCTTTTTGAACCTGAGAAAAAGCCTGCATAGCTGATTGAAAATTCAGCTAATCAGATATACCAGTTTTGTTTTTGTGCACAATCATGGTACAATGAGAACTGGAGAACTTACCCTTTCCCCACAATTGTGCAGTTTAAGAGCTGGCATATACAATTAGCAGGGGAAAAATTCTTTTTTTTTTTTTTTTTTTTAAAAGACTACTGATAGACAGTTTGTGTTTTGATTAGTTGCCGTTTGATAGTCTGACTTTTTAATATATGGCTATGCATCCATATATATATGTATACTTTTGTTGAGATACCCATATATTGACTTTGCAAATGTTGACCGCAAAACATTGACACGCTACCAAGCATGCACTGAGAAACAGCCACAGTGCTTGCAAAATGCAAAATTAAAATAAGCTACAAAAAACATTGGGTTTTGCAGGGATACAAGCTCCTCCCTGCACCTTCCACATTCCCTGCTAATTATATATATTCTAACTCCAAGATTGCACAATATCAGGTAAAGGCGCGTTCTCCAATCATGCTTATCACACATGCTGGCTTTTATTTCTGTGCAAGATCTCAGAGCAGTGGGGTTAAGTGAATTTGCCCTTTCCCCACTGTAGTATGATCTCAGAGTTGGTAAACAGAATTAGTAAGGGGTGTTGGGGGCTTACCCTGGGCCTCTGGTTCTCGAGATAGATGGCCAAGGAAGAGAGCCTCTAAGAGTCTTAGGCACAAACACTATACAAATACTACTGGAGGTATGGTCGTGGGAAGTACCCAAACAAAACAGACACTGTTTGTGATGATCCTTGTAGGGAATCGGCCTCTCACACTGACATTTTCCTTTCTTGGATGACATGAATTCCAGGCAACCAAAGGAAAAAAGACCAATAATAAAAAGAAAAAAGACCCCACTGGTGACTTACATCACGGCTTGGTATTCAGCACAGCAAAGGGCATTCAGACCGAACAGTGATGATGGCATTTGGACTGGTGGCAAAGACGTTTGGGGTAAATGCATTCGTATGTCACCTTTATGCCCTACACCCTGAATGGGAACATACATGTGATGTATGGTGCATACAAGAACTAAAGACTTTGGTACACTGGCCAGATATTAGACTATCCTTGGCAGGAGAGCCTTAAGTTGAAGAATAATGCAACCATGATATAGGAGGATATCATCTTTTAGATGGACAGTCCACCAATATCTCTTTTCCAGATAATTGGCCTAGTTAACTGTTCTACTTGTATTACCCATTCTGCAAAAAATTCTCTTATTCTAGTTGTGACGACCCACCACTGAACCAGTAATCAAGGAGCCTCAATTTTCATCACTGACACTTGTGGGGCACATTCACTGGGAGGATAACAGGTACACACACAATATTTCCAGATGTAGCTCTCTGCATCAAGTGCAGTTTCCCTTAAGAGCACACATAGACCACAGTCAGTCTGGGGCTGGTTTCTCACTCTTTCTCCAGATCCCTAATAAGACTCCCCACTGGCACAGCTATAGAGTTGAGATCTCAGCTGACTGACCAAGCCAAGACCTCTGGCATCCTCTCTGTCTATCCAGTGCTGCGTGTACCTGCTCAAGTAGCTATCACATACACTCTTTCTGGTTTGATTTACACACACACACACACACACACACACACACACACACACACACACACACACACACACACACACACACACACACCTGTGAAAGGCTGGCACAGGTTTACTAGCTATGACTCTTTCTGTCCAGACTATAATGTAGTTTCGATTGCCACCAGTCACTCCTCGACAGCTACATTAAGACCCTTAACAAAGGGTGACCAATTTTACTGTGTAATATTAATATTAATACAAATGGTAGTTTGATCAAGAGCAAGGCTATTAGGTGTGGCCCACAGTGTCACCAAATAAATATGCAAGTACTCTCAAAACATAAATATCTCTAGACAGGTCAGCCACAATAAAAGGTTTAAATATATTTAATAATAAATAATAAAAGAACAAGAAAATGCTAAATATATATTCACAGTGACATCAGAGTTCAAAATCACAGGAAATATTTAAAATAACATTGCAGTACAAGCTCACAAAAATAAAGAAAAATATCTAAACTAAGCTTCACTATATTCCTGACTGTATCTAAAAGAATTACTATAACCCAAGAACTTACTAATAGAGCAAGGCAGATATGGTGAATGGATCTTCTAGTTGTTGTCAGGTCCAAGACAGAATACAAAATGCTCTGTCTCAGTAAGAAACTTCTCAAATTAATATCTCATATATTACTGCTGGGATAGCTTGCAGAATTACATCACTTCTTGTCATCTGACTCCTAGTTCCCAGATGAACCCCCACTGCTGGAAGCTGGCAGTATTTAGCATCTCCCTATAAACATATATAGACCTCACATCTTTGGCAGATGCTGTAAGTCATAAAAAAATTACATTCCTCCACATTTCAAGACTAGTAATTAGTTCACCCTAAAGACAACACAGAAAGTTTCCCAGCACAGACTCTGTTTCTCTAGCTGCATTGAAAATTGAAAGATACCATCTTTAATTCCATAGCCTATAAAATAATTTAATTTCAGCTATTTTTCCTGAAGTTTGCTGGACTGAAGTTAACCTTCTATTTTCCTCTGTTAACATATACATTTAAAAAGTAACAATAGTGCATGTACATTTCTGTTCTCTTCCAGTTGGGCAAACTGTGGATACATTTTAGGCTCAAACATTTTATAAACTACCATTTTAACATACATGTCTGTACAAACCAGTTTGATATACACATGGCATACATTTCTAATGCATTTGTAACACAAGCATCTTATATAAATCATTTTAATATTCACCAATGACATTTACAAAATTCCAGCTAGTTGAGCTGGCAGTATCCTCTTTTGTCACACTAGCTTTAAGATATTTCATAGAGAGAGTCTTTCGGTCTGTGTAATAGACTTAAATTTCACCACTCTTCCACTCAATTGCTTTCAGATAGTGGTTTGACATCTTCATCTCTGAAATCTTGTAACATGCTCTCTGAGTGATCCTGCATTATTTTTAAAGCATTCTCTCAGCTCCTCATTACTCTACATCTCATATTTTACAATCAAACCTCAGTTGTCTGTATGCTGGAAAATGTGTTCAGCATTTTTGTCTATACAGAATTGCCATATTGCAGTTTGTCTTACTAGGTAAGTAAATATAGTGGTATTTGTACATTGGTGCCTCTGCATACTGGCAATTTAAGAATGCAGTCTACTTGTTTCAAGGCCTTCTTAGACATTTTACCTAAAAGGTTATCAAATAGGAGGATTTCTTTTTGCAGATCTAAGATATTATAACTTTTAAATAAACTCAAACCGAACCAAAGCCAAAGTGATGATCGTGACTTTAATAGCAAATAAATCAACATCAAACAATAAGCACTTTCATCCACACTGGACTTCTTCAGACTGCATAATGTGACACTAAAATTTCAAACATTAAATTCCCCTTTGACATAAACACATGACCTATGATGTCAGTGATGCAACCCTTTCCTTTTTAGGAAAGCAGTAAACTCCTTTCTATCATTTAACCCTGGTGTGTGGCAAGCATTTAGTTTCACTTGCCACTCATATTCCTTCCATCCCAACTCTTCCTCTGCATCAAATTTATTTTCAACATTCAAAACTTCATCTAAAACACAAAACTTGAAGTTGACATTACATGTGTTTTCTTTATAATGCCTTCCCAATGCATTCTTTTCATCTTGTATACTTATAGCATATTTATGTTCATTCATCCTTTGGTTGAGCTCTTTTGTAGTACGCCCAACATAAAAAGAATTGCAGGACAAGCAAATAACTAAATATACAATAAACTTTGATTTGCATGTGTACCTTCCATTCCAATGAATACAATAATTTCCTACTTTAATATCTTTAACATCTGTCAATAAAAAGTCACATAAATTGCAAATTAAACCTTTGAACATTCCCAGATTTGCATATTTTTTTCTGTGTGTGACTTAACTTACTCTGAAATAAATTCTTTAGACTCCTTCCTCTTTTTTTGCACAAAAATAAGAGCTTCACCCACAATTTTGCTAACCTTAGGACTGCATTTTAAACATTTCCAATTATTGCTCACTATATTTTTTATGGAAAAAGAGTCAACAGTGTTGGTTACCTGCATTGAAGTTCTGAAGATTTTATAATGTTTTTGTTTTTCCACCTGGGACCAGTCTTTCCTTTCTTTAACAACTTCTTTATAACTCCTTTCTACAACTCCTTTTGGATACCAACTACTGATATATTTACTACATAAGACTGTGCATTCTTTTTCAAAAACACAGTCATTATCCATCAGCTCATGTACCCTATTTAACTGCCTCTTTACAATATTTAATTTAGTCTTTTTAGGGTGCATACTATCATAATGCAAATAGGAGTTATTTAGCACCTTCTTTTTGAAGATGGCCATAGTCAATTTAACATTTTCCTTAATTACTGTAAGATCTAAAAAACTTATGACCCTAACATCATAGGCAAATGTAAATTTAAGAAAAGTACTAACTCCATTTAAATAAATCAAAAACTCTTCTAACAATTTGACATCCCCTCTCTGAATTAAAAAGGCATCATCAATAAAACGTTTAAAAAATGTAATATAGTTCATAAAAATACTTTCAAAAACATGACACCTTTCCCAACCATGCATGCAAATGTTAGCGTAACGGTGTGCCATTGTGGCACCCATCGCTACTCCATTAACTTGCCTTTACAACTTATTATTAAATTCAAAAAGGTTGTAGTTCAAAATAATATCTAACATTTCCATGAGAAGATTGACAGTATTAGGTGAGAATATTTTGAAACTCAATAATTCCAACCTCACAATTTCCATGCCCTCATCATTGGGGATTACTGTATATAATGACTTTACGTCAAATGTAACTAAAATATAATTTTCCACCACCTTCACATTTTCTATAGCATTTTTAAAATCAAAAGAATCCTTTATATATAACGAGCTCATATCAACCACTTGCTGAAGATGTCTATCTACAAAAATGGCCATGGCTTCAGTTTTACTGCCATTACTTGCCACAATGGGCTGCATTGGTGGCTTATCCAAATCTTTATGTGACTTAGGTAGGCCAAAAATACAGCTCATCTTCGGAGCTTCAACAATCAAGAACTTCCTGATATCATCAGTATTATGACCAGTGAGGAACCATTCTTCAATTTGCCCATCAATAAAAGAAAAATATTTTTTAACTTTGTTAATGGCAACATTTTCATAAAATGACTGATCAGATAACATTTCTTCTATTTCTTGAACATAATGAACTCTATCAAGAATAACCAGAGCATTCCCTTTGTCAGCTTTAGTAATCAGAATTGCATCATTGTTGACTAAATCATATAACCTTCTTTATGTAGAACTAAGGTTGAAAAATGTAAACTCAGGCCTTTTTATAAACATTTCAATAATTTGCTGCTGACACACCATCAGAAACAATTCCAATTATTTAACTTTATATTTATAACTTTTATTTTGTATTGCCTCTGTTGTTCAGGCAAGATATTTGTCTTTATATGGAGTTCTTCCAAATCTCATGAATCTAACTTTATCCATATTCAGTAATCTTCCATTTTCACCTGATGACATAAGGGTTATTTATGTCTTGTGCATATTTATTCTTTTCATTCAATATGGGGACATACCCAGCTCCTATAGTGACCCCAAGAAAAACTGCCACCAGCCACACAGTTGCTAGGCCTTTCTTCCATATTGCTATTTTCCTGTTATCCTCTTCAGTGTCAGTTGGACACTAATGCCTTGGTTTTACACCTATTTATAGGTTTTGAGATCTAATGCTATTTATGAGTTTAATACTTTTGCTCTTTTGTCTTTTCTCTAGTAAGCATGTTTTAAGGTTTGTGGAAGTCCGCTAGATTCCAAAATTGTGGATGGCCAGTGAGCACTCTAGCTGTGCAGCTCCCTTAACTTTCAACAATATCTGATCTTTTACCTGCACATCCTGAGGAAAACTATCAACTTTTCAACAGAGGAAAAGGCAACAAGTAATCTGCTTAAATATTTCAGCTGTATTTTTAATCGGATAACCTTTTTTGCAAGAAAAATAATACTCACTGCAATCAGATCCCTGAACCGCATGGTGTGGATTCTTCTAGATGAGTAGGCCTGAATGTAAAAGAGAAGGAAAAAGGACTTGTCTTAACAAAAAATTGCCAGAATAAAAACAACCTTCTGCACCTTTGTTTAGCTGATTATATTTTATCTGAAAAACAACTAAATCAACGTTGGAAATGGAAAATCAACCTGAGCACATGGAAGCAGTAACTACCAAATCTAAACTATCAAATGTAGTTACACCAGAAAAAGATATTTCGTCAAAAAGGCTAAAAACAAATAAAATTTAGTCAGAAATAGCTAAACCTGTCCTTAGATCAAAGCAAGAACAAGCATTAACATTGGAAGACCTTAAAATTGCATTACAACCACTGCAAACAGAAGTCCAAGGATTTTTGCACAAGCTAAATACTTTCAGCTCAAACATGGACCAAGTTATGTTCAGACTAGAACAAAATGAAGCAAAAATAATGGACAATGAACTGAAAATACAAGACATGAATAAAAGTATACAGGCTGGTGCAAAGAATATTTCAGAATTGCAACAAAAAGTCCTGGACTTAGAAGCTAGAAGCAGATGGAATAATCTCATTATCAGGGGAATACCAGAGTCTGTTGAAAACACCCAACTAAATACAGTTATTAAAGAAATACTAAACACACTACTGTAGGATAAAAAACTTCTGGAGGACATAGCAATTGAAAGAGCTGACAGATCCATAAGACGCTCAAAAAACACAGACTATCCAAGACAGATATATGTCAGGATCCTTAATTCAGCCCATGTACAACTAATACTATCTGCATATAAAACCAAGAAAACCCTCATATGGAGAAGACACAGAATCACAATAAGCCAAGACCTTCCTCTTGAAGTCAAGCAAAATTGTCAGAAACTAAATAAATACTGTACTTACCTGATAGAAAAAAGCATACACTTTCAGATGAAATATCCTGCTACGTTAATATTAAGTTGTGGAATTATATAAATTTCACAACCGTGCCATTGATAGGGGACTGGTGGAAATTAGTGGTATAGCGGATAGATTAAAAACTTTTGAACAAGAGCCTTCGTTTGGGGGTCAGCTTAACAAAATGACCTCTGATTTAAAAAAGTTTGATGCTGAGCTGAGGTCAAGAAAAATGAAGAAATTCTCTAGGGACCAGGAGGATTATTCCCGAGGGAGTCCCTTTACACATCAGACTAAACATGTCAGATTTACCAGCTCTCCTGCTTCTTCCATCAAAAGGAAGAGACCAAGGTCTATCTTGCGTAAGTGCAATACTGATACAACTTCATCTATTGAGGATACATCCTCTGGAACTGATAATGAATCCCTGGCGGTATCAGGGTCTTCATCCCCAAAAAGGACCCCTGGGGTTGTCCCTTTAGGACTAAATACAAGCGGGGGGGGGGCGCGTAAGCACAAGAGAGGTTCACAATATCCAAGGGTTATTGGAAATGGCATTGAAGAATTGAATGAGTGTTTTAATACTAATGTCTTGAACCTGTCCAACTTTGACTTGTCTCCATCACATATCAATGTTCTTAATAAAGGGTTAACATTTATACCTGGTTTCACGGTCTCTGAAGACTTATTAGCGCAGGATTTAATGAGTTTTTGTAGACTCTTGAATTTGAAATTGTTCTTTGGTGAATCTGAAAGTAATTTTGATGTTGGAAAATTTACATATCATAAATCCAGTTTTTCTCCACCCATGCATCCTATAGTTCATCAGTTCCAGAATAGCGTTCTCAAAGATCTACATTTTTTCAGTTCTGATGTTATTTATAAACGTAATAATATTACGTTTTCTGAGAAACAAGCTATTCTGGAACTACAAAGTAACAAGGATATTGTAATTATTTCAGCAGATAAGGGTGGTGCTGTTGTCATTCTGAACTGGATTGATTATGATAATGAGGCCAAAAAACAACTATTTGATGCCAGATATTATTCACATATGTCTGTAGATCCCACATTTAGATTCATCCAACGCATAGAACAGTTTCTAACAGAGGCCAAAGATCAGGCGATTATTACTAATGAGATTGTACATCAACTTCTTATCAAGGATCCTAGTACTCAGTATATCTATTTCCTACCCAAAATTCACAAGGATGCTATACATCCACCAGGTAGACCAATAGTTTCTGGGAAGGGATATATTACTGAGCCACTTTCATTATTTTTGACTAAGCATCTCAAACCATTGTTACCCTTTATACATTCCCGCTTACAGGACACAACTCATTTTTTACAAATAATTTCTGATATGCAACTGGAATCTGATTGGTACTTATGTACACTTGATGTCAGTGCACTATACACAAACATTTCACACCAGGCAGGATTGGAGGCATTAGCTTATTGTCTTGAAATAACCAACTTATATAGTTCGGACTTCAATTCCTTCCTAGTGGGTTTGGCACAACATGTTCTCACAAGTAACGTCTTCTATTACAAGGATCTTTGTTTTTGGCAGACCAAAGGGACTGCTATGGGGGCATCTTTTGCCCCCATATATGCAGATCTTTTTATGGCCTATGTAGAAACACATATTATTTATGATCCTATTAGAAATATATTTCTACCCAATATTGATATATGGAGATGTTACCTGGATGACATTTGGCTTGTCTGGAAGGGTACTGAAACTGGACTTATAGATTTTGTTTCTCATCTTAACAATAATGAATGGGGGTTAGTTTTCACTGAACATCATGACCTGAATAGTATTACATTTTTGGATGTCCTATTGAATAGGCTTGCTGATGATACATTAGGGACAGAGATGTACAGAAAATTCCCACAGTATAATTCCATACTACATGCTTCCAGTTACCACCCTCCACATATAGCACGGAAAATTCCCAAGTCCCAATTCATTTGAGCCAAACGCATATGCTCAGAACATGCCACATTTTGTAGGAATCAAGTTGATTTGACCAACAGATTCAAATACAGGGGTTACAAGGTGGGTGACATCTCAGTTGCCAAACATCAAGTCAATTGTATGGAGAGATCCGATTTACTCAAATACAGAGACCATTCCAATAAATCACCCCAACCACTTAGATTTACCACCACTTATGCCAGGAATTCCAATCGCCTTATTCAGAGTGTTCATAGACACTGGAATATTTTACAGTGTGACCAGGATATTTTCAATATAATTCCAGACCAATGTCTCTTTTCATACAGGAATGGTAAAGATTTGAACTCATACTTCAACCATTATAAACATAGTGACACCAAACACACTGAGTATGTTCAGACAACTTTATCAGGGGACATCTTACGGGGATGTTTCCCTTGTGGTCATTGCACCAACTGTCAATATATTAACAAATCCAAGGACTTTTCTAGTAGGAATTGCTCCCAAGTTTTTGATATTCGTTTTTTCGCTAACTGTAGTAGCGATTGGATTATTTATTTGGCCATCTGTAACTGCGGAGCATTCTATGTGGGGCAAACATCATGCCCCATGAGAATACATATTTCAGAACATATTAGTAATATAGAACAAAAAAGAATGACCAATGCTTTATACAAACACCAAATGGCACACCCCACAGCCAAATTCATGTTTACCATTATAGATATGGTATATGGTAATCGTACCAACAAAACAGGGTGGCACACAGTACTGAATGGTAAAGAAAAGAAATGGATTATTAAACTTGGTGGCTTGTTTCCCCCTGGATTAAATGAATATTTATGAGCATCCACCAATGGGTTCTGATTTCATGATACTTAAACAGCTTTGATTTGCATGACACTTACACACTGAAGAAGGCTGTGTAATTTGTTTCCAGCCAAAACCGGTCTGTTTGTTTTGCTGTTATGTATCTTTGAATACAACATTTATTTTTATTCAGTCACTGTTTGCTGGCTCTTTTTCTTGTGGTTACTCATACTCTTACTTTTAGAGCCGTGCATCAGCTCTCGCGCAGGGGATCTTGTTGTGTGATACATTAATATTCTACCATAAAAATGAAATAATATCCATAGATACACCAGAAGAAGCAAAAGTCACTTTTCTCCGTCTCTACAATGTAAATTCAGCTTGAAAGAAGTCAATCCACCTTTGCCGAAACATCTGAATGACATCCTCTTCCTGTTTTAGGCTGAATCCTACCTTTCTTGATTTTTTCTTGAGGTAAATACTTTAATCAGTTTATTTTTTCCATTTCAGAGTAGGCCGCAAGGTCTGTTAGTGTTGCGACATTCCATTACCCACAGTTCCATGCAGTCACAAGTGTTTGCAATAACCTTTCACCTTTCAACTCATTTCATCATCAGAATGACCTAGGAACCCCAATGCATTACTGGGAATGGATCTAAACAGCAGAAACGAGTCACGAGTACAGTATTGTACATAAAACTGCATTTTTTACTGAAAACATTCCATTTAAATAGTCGGAAATGTACTCAGACTGCTTGCTAAGCATACTAACTGAACATGTGCAGCAAAATGTAAGCAGATAGACTTATGAATACTTAATTTGCAAGCTAGAAAATTTTGAAGTTAATACAGTTAATTTAAATGTGCAATGCAGACTGTTTTTTCAATGAATGTGCTTGACCATATTAAGCTGATGATTGTGTGGAATATAACATCTGTTTTCTTCTCAACTGAATTATTAGGCGAAATCTTACTACACTCATGTGTATATAATGCAGAGTTATATATTTAAAGAGGAGTCTGATAATTATATTAGACAGCAGCTGCATGCTCATATATGTTGTTACAAAATTATATTCGATGTTGGTCTTGCACCTAAAACAGACCTGCTCTAAATATTCAACTGGAATGTGTATTTTTTTTCTAGGCATAGATAACAGAGTTTCCTAGTACTGTAGAATTGATATATCTAGTTAAAACATCTTCTTTTAGGCTGTATTACTAAGCAAATGCTTGTATATAGTGGAAGCAATAAGCTAAAGGATACGTATTTGTAATACACACTAATTGAAGGTGAATAATAGAAGTATTATTATTTTGATGTTAGAGTGAAAGCAGTAATATTCAATAATACCTCTCTAGTATTATATTTGGTGTTCATAGATTTAGCTCATAAGACTATACTGTACTGTGTTTTTTCTCTTTACTTTGTCTTTATTAGTCAGGCACATGTATGTAACTATTCATGCACCTTCTGACTTGTTATAACTTAAAAACAAAATGATATAGGGATGTTTCTATGGCTTATAGGGTTTTAATCTAAGAACTAATGATCTTAATTGGAGTTTTAGTATATTTCTTTAGTTATAAGGCTATCCAAAGTATTTTGAGTATATTAGCTAAATATGTTTAAAATGGTAAGATATTAAAAAAATAGATTCTGAATATGGGTATAGGGAGGCTGCTATGCAGAGTTGATGCTTATGGTTGTGTACGTTTGGAAATTAGTAGGTAATTTTGACATCCCTTTGCTCTATAAGATTTTTACCCAGATCCAGTCACAAATATCCTTTGATTTTGATTTTGATTTTATAAGTTTTATTTATCTATCATCACAGAGGGATGGGTGGTTAGGCACTCATGGATAGGAGAACAGAAGTCACTATGCAGAAAGTATTAACTAACACAAATAAACAACAGTATTGCTTTATGATGTCAATTGCTTATTATACTTTATTAAAACTAATCAAGAAATATTTTTTAAACTGTCAGAAATTATATCTCTAGATTCATGGAACGTTAAGGGGGTTTCAGACAAAAGTAAAAGGAACCTAGTCATGCATATTATATATCAAAGTAAAACAATGATAACCTTTCTTCAAGAAACTCACCTGATCTCATAACTTTGGGACAGGGAGAGAAAAAGTAAATGGGTCAAGCATATAGTAGCTGCTGGACATAAGTCTACTTCCAGAGGGGTTGCTATTATTATTAACAAAACATATCAGGGGGAAATTGTTTCCACAAAAACTGACTTAAATGGCAGATGGGCATTGTTTACTTCTAAATACCATAGCATAGATAAACCATTACTTTTCCTAAATATCTATAATCCCTGCTCTAACCAACAAACTTTTATTTATGAAATCTTTAACTTACTTCTTGAATTCCCTAACAATTTATATATAATTGGGGGAGACTGGAATGCATTACTGGAACCTGTCAAAGATAGATCCCATAAAGAAACCAAGCAACCGCATAGCATAAATATAGCCCTTAGTGAACTACAAAATACTTTCGATCTATTCGATCTGTATGAGAATTTCCAACATGACAAAACAATATCTAGATATACCTTCTTTTCTACATCTCATAAATCTTGGTCAAGAATAGATGCCTTCCTAATCTCTCAGTTCTTTCGGTCGTATAAATTAAAATACTGCATTTCACCTAGATCTATCTCAGACCATTCTAAAATCAGTCTATTCATACACCTGCTAAACCTCAACCAAAACATATCTTACTTCAGTAAGTGGACTTTAGATCCAAAAATTATTCAGAAACAAGAGGTAGCAAAAGAGATAAACAGTATACTCAGTCAGTTAGATAAAGAAATCATAACTACTCCAATATCTTTTGATAAGCAATGGGAAGCTGCTAAAGCAGTTATTAGAGGTGTCATAATTCAAAAATCTGCCTGGTTTAAGAAAAACTACAATAATACCAAAACCACACTAGAATCGTAAATTGCGTCAGCTGAACTAGAACTACAACAAAAATATTCAAAAGAATTAGAAGAAAAATGTATGGAATGGCAAAAACAACTACATAAACATTACTTAGAAAACTTAACTTTTTTAGAAAGCAGGTCCTTATATCAGTACTCAGAATGAGCACAAACACCCTCAAGATTTTTAGCCAGGCTAATAAATATTAAGAGTAGCCCACCAAGAATCAAAGAATTACATTACGAAGGATGTATAGTTCAGAAAAACAAAGACATTTTAAATGTATTTGAGAACATATATAAAAGGCTGTACAACATGCACTTACCACCCTCAAATGAAAAATGTAAAGAGTTCATTCAAAACCTAAAATTTCCACAAGTTACACAAGAACAACAAAAACTTTTAGGGGCAACACTTCACCTAACAGAGATAAAAGAAGAAATGAAAAATCTCAAGCCAGGTAAATCTCCAAGACCTGATGGATTCACCTCTGAATTTTATAAAATATTCTCAGAACCTGTTTCTTCTGTATGTCCTCCCTGTGGTCGCGTGGGTTTTCTCCCGGTGCTCCGGTTTCCTCCCACATCCCAAAGACATGCAGTAGGTGAATTGGTCACTCTAAATTGTGAGTGTGTGCACGTGTGTGCCTTCTGTGGAAGGTTGGGCAGAGGGCTAGCAACTTGACACCATAAAACTCCACTGCCAATCATGAGCGGACAGATGATCTGCTGTGGTGACCCCTAACCGGGAAAAGCCGAAAGAAGAAGAAGAAGAAGATTCTCAGAACCTGTTTCTAAAATCCTACTTAAAGTATATAATTATATAATACAACATGGGATAACTGACATATATATAAATAACTCTAAGACCATCCTTCTACTAAAACTGAATTCTGACCCGATGGACCTGACTAATTATAGACCAATAGCCCTCATAAACACTGACTTTAAAATCTTTGCCCAGATCTTAGCCAACAGGTTGAAGAATATACTCCCCTCTATTATATCTCATAATCAGCTGGGTTTTATGGTAAATAGACAAACAAGTGATAACATTTTGTTACTAGGCACAGCTATCTGATTACTTAAAACAGATAAACATCCCAAATATGTTATTGCCGCAGATGCTTGTAAAGCTTTTGACAGAGTAAATCTACACTTTTTATTTAATGCTATGCCTTTATTCGGATTTCCTCAAGAATTTATTAATAAAGTCAAGGTCTTTTATCAGATGGCCTCTACTTCCATTCAGATTAACAATAATAGAACAAAACCTATCCCCATTTCAAATGGCACAAGACAAGGGTGTCCACTTTCTCCCTACCTCTTTAATTTATATCTCGTACCCTACTTCTTTTTATATCACAAAAATCTTTTCTACACATTCCAAGAGTATTAAATACTAAAATTATATATTTGGCATTTGCTGATGACTTAACTATATACCTACAACTCCCCACAACAGATCTTCCCAAAATACTGACAGCCATTGACAAATTCTCAGAGATCTCAAATTAAAAACTAAATCCCAACAAATCGCATCTCTTCCCACTAAATCCCATTTGACATATGCACTTTTACTTCTCAGAGAGCGAGATTAAGCTAACTTATCAACTAAAATACTTTGGGGTAATATATACCCCAAATTTTAGTGACATCATTAAAAATAATTTAACTCACACCTGGAATACTATTGAAAATGATATGAACAGATGGAAAAATAACATGTCTTTGTTATCAAAAAGTAGTGTTGTTAAGATGAACCTGCTACCAAGAATTATTTTCCAAATGAATGCTACCTTCACAATTATACCCCACAAATGTTTTATAGATATGGAAATAACTATATCAAAATTTATTTGGTATCAAAAAGCTACTAGAATCAAGTATGAAAAGCTTATACTTCCTAAATCTAAAGGTGGATTAGGGTTACCTGATTTTAAACTGTGCTATAGTATTATTAATGCATATAGGCTATGTCAAATTTTAAATTACGAATCAAACACAAATGTATGGTCCCCTTTATGGTCTAGAATTTGGTATGAACAAATTAAGACACTTGGGTGCAATCCTAGGGCTCTCCTATTCCTAAATTTAAATCAAAAATCTATCTATGTTAAGAACTTACATCCACTTATTAAACAAACGGCATTAACTACTCAAAAGCTCTTTTCATCTTTACAATTATTAAATGCCCTCCTTTTAATGCAATCTATACACCTTAATCCTAATTTACTATTAAATAATCAACTGATAAACTTGCAGGATTATCCCTTAATAAGAGATCTTACAGTATGGGAAGATTACAAATGGAAGGAATATGATATAACACAATTACGAGAGAAATTAAATCTCCCAAAGAAATACATAAATATTATGAACTCACTCTGATACCTTGTAAACACCAAATTTCCACCTGATAATTTTGATAAACAAGGCACTAATTTATCCCAGTTAATTCTAAAAAAATCTAACAACCAAGGGGAAAACAATTTCCAGAGTCTACAAACTTATAATTGATATAAAACATCAGAACTGTACTTTATTTTCCTCATACTGGCAAAAGAAAAACCCACAAATTAATGAACACTGCACTTCAGCAGGTTTTTGCAGCTATTATTGTAGCACACCTAAGTGCCATCAGCACGAGTCATTCTTCATGGAAATAGCTCCAGTACTTAGTAGTTATGACCACCCCTCCTGGCATGATTAAATCGCAGCCCCCTGTGCTTTTTCCTATTAACCTGGTGCACTTGGGCATTCTGAGGCAGTGTAGCAACTGCCTCATGTGCACAACAATCCTCTTCTCTTATCTCCCAACACTCAGACTTGTGAGAGATGCACTTATATCACCAACTTGGAAGCTATGCACTCTCCGGCCAAGACTGGGCTAGCTGGTAAAGAGGAGATGGTCAACACCTGCACCACACTACATGGAATACATAGCCCTCCAGAACACCCACCATAACAGCTCTCACATAAAAACATAAATCACACACCCACCTTCACAGAGGCTCTCAATAGAAATTTGCTCAAAAAGCAGAGACCTCCAAGACAGAAATGCACTCTACCACCACAACACAACACAAAGCACAGGACACATATATCACCTCCACAATGTGCCCCTCAACCTAAGTCCCTAAGGCTAAACACCTTGCTAAATACACCAATCATAGGTGACTCAATAGTGAGGCACATAGATGTCCCATTCACTAGGTTGAATAAGGAGAAGGTAACAGTCTGCTGTTTAGCAGGTGCCAGACTCTGACACATAACACACACACTCAGGTCACTCCTGAACAAGTACAAGTATAACTCTGTCAATGCCCATGTGGGTGTGAATGCCCTGAGATGCATCTCCCTGGACTAAATGAAAAGAGACATGGTGGAGCTCTCGGATTATGTGGCCCAGTAAGGTATGGCCCTAGCCCTTAGCAGTATCCTACTGTCACCCAGAATGATACCGCAGTACAAATAAAACATGATTGACTTCAACAATTGGTTAAGTTTCTGGTGTCATTCTAAGGGAATCCAGTATCTGTCTGCTTTGGATGACATGACTGACACACCTCGATGCTTTGCCAGAGATGGCCTGCATCTGTCACCCTGGGTTTTCAGGTACTGGCCAAGGCTCTTGCCAACCCTATAGTGCCTTTTTTAGGTGGTGCTCCAAAGGCCAAATTACTAGTGTAACAGCTATACAAAAATGCAATCTGAGGGTCATGCTACTCAATGCTAGCCATCTAAATCTCAAGATGCACTCACGCGAAGCACTCCTCAAAACGGAGAACACTGATATTTGTGCTGTAACAGAGACCTGGTTTAAAGTGGCAGAAAGCACCCCTGCACTACCAGGCTATAACTCATTCCACACCTTTCGGCCCCAAAACATGGACCAAAGTTCCAAAGGCAGTGGTGTCTCCATATTCATAAAGGATATGCACACCTCTAGACTAGTAGGCCAGCATAACGCATCTGAGCTACTTCAGGTACAACTAACATTGGGTAAGACAGTGATCCAGGTCATAGCCTGCTATAGGTCCCCAACCATGCCCCTAAACTCCCATTCCACATTCCTAAGCACCCTGGAATCTATCAAGGTCCAACCCAACACTCTTATACTAGGAGACTTCAACGGCCCCTCCATCAACTGGGAAAACTACTCAAGCACCAATACACAGGCCCAACGCTTCCTGGAATTCATCAGTTTCAGTGCCATGGACCAGCTCATTCTGACCCCTACTAGAGGAAGCAACATCCTTAACCTGGTTATTACTAACATGGGTGACCGCTGCTCTACAGCAGTAGTCAATCCCTCCCTGGTCAGATCTGACCACAAACTGTTCATCATGGAAATCCACATCTCTCCCACACCCTCCATAAGGTAATCACATTGAAAAACTTCTCCAAAGCTGACTTTGGGCTTCTAAAAACAGAGGTGGCTAACTTCACGGCACCCATGTCAATGGAAAATAGCTGCATGACTGCTGAATCATACACCAATGCACTGTATGAACATGTACATAAATGCATGGAACTAGCCATACCCAACAGAACCAAGACTCTCTCCTCCAAAAAAAAGGAAGCCAATCTGGTGGTCTCCTGCCATTAATAAACTCTACAAGAGAAGGAAGAAACTGTTGCAGGAAAAAGTGAAGTCCCAAGACTGGGAAAACTCCCTTATTAGCCTCAACAAAAAGTTGAGATCCCTCATCAAAGCCTCTAAAGTCAGCTATGAAGGCAGAATTGCAACAGACACTAAAAACAATCACAAAGCCTTCCACAGATATATCAAGAACCTCCACGGCAATACCCAGATTTGCTCTGTGTTACTGCACAATGGTACCTCCTATACTGAGCCAACAGATATTGCTAACATACTGGCCGACAGATTCAGTCCCAACGTTACCTTCTCTCCCCCTTAAAGGACCAATCACAGTACTGGAAGAATGCCAGGCACCCAGCATTACTGTAGCACAGGTTAAAGCTGCATTGCCCAAGGCCAAGAATACAGCTTCCATGGGACCTGATAATATCCCTGACTGTGTTCTACATGAACTACAAAGTGAAATGGCACCACATATGTGTGCCCTGTTCAATCACAGCCTCACCTCAGGATTTGTCCCTACCAAATGGCACACTGCTATGGTCTTCCCGCTCCATAAAGGGGGAGCGACTACAGACCCTGGAAATTATCACCCCATTAGCCTGATGAGTCTGATATGTAAAGCTATGGAGTGCTTCATCATGGACCTGATTAACAAAGATGTAGGAAATCTCCAAACTCTAGACCCCATGCAGTTTGGCTTTGTGAAAGGGAGATTTTGCCTGCTCAACCTGGCTGACTTCTTTGAGTCAGTCACCAGGGCTGTGGATGAAGGTAAGGCAGTGCATACAGCCTACCTCGATCTGGCCAAGGCCTTTGATACCATTCCTCACTCAGGAATTATTGATAAACTCACCAAACTAGGCATCAACCCCTATATCACTAGGTGGGTTGCAAATTGGCTTAAAGATAGAACACACAGTGTGTAAGCAGCGGACTCCAAGTCAGACTGCAGACCAGTCACGAGTGGAGTCCCACAAGGATCGCTCCTGGGTCCTCTGCTGTTCGGCATCTACTTCTCAGAAGTCCAGGCCAACACAAAGGGATTCTGGATGACCAAGTTTGCAGACAGCTGCAAGCTGGGAACCATTATTAACTCCCTAAGTGATGCAGACATCCTACAGAAAGGCCTCACTGAGACCAACAACTGGTGTCGAAACCATGGCCTTAAGCTTAATGCCAAAAAATGTGTTGTCATCTCTTTTAGTAAAAACTCAATTCCCACTAATTACCAAATCGATGGGAGCCCACTAAACACTGAAAGCATTATAAGAGATCTGAGGACAAAGGTTGACAGCAACCTCTCCTTCAACCACCACATTGCCACTGTGGTCAGACACTCCTTCTGTGTGGCACATCTCATTACCAAAGGTTTTGCTTCCAGGAAGAAAGAGGTCATTGTCTCTCTCTGCTCTTCCCTCATTAGACCAATCATCAAGTATAATGCCCCATTTTTGGCATGTACCTCACTAGACACCTGCAACAGCTGGAGAGGCCACAGCAGTACCTTATGAAAAGTATGCTAGGCATTAAACACATGTCCTACACGGACAGACTCAAAAGACTCCAGGTATTCCCCATCTCATATTGCCTACTTAGAGGCAATCTCTGCTTGACTTACAAAGCCATGCCTGACCCATCTCTGTTTGAAATGCTACATCTAAAGAAATCCCAATCCCTCCACACCACGCACTCCAGAGACTTCAACCTCATTACCAAAATCAACAGAACATGCTGGAGGGACAGGTTCCTCACCCACAGACCCCCCATGCTCTGGAATAGACTTCCCATACATGTCAACAGAGCACCTTGCTGGCCCTTTGCAAGACAAATCTTGATGAGTGGATGGGTAATAGAAAGTTCACCCCGAGGTTCACTCCATTGGCTCTACTGGATAGAGGCACCAGGAATGAAAAGTGGCATGATGCCAGGGCTCTTCTATGGGCGAAACTTCTAAAGGCTCCAGGGCCATTGGCCTAGTACACACCTATGAACCTATTATGTGACTGTCACACAAGGTGACATAACAATGGGGAAGATGTCTGTGTGAGATATGCATTCTTACATGAACAATGCAGAGGACATCTATCAGAGATGTTATATACAATATGGGTAGGGTGCATATTGTGAAGCTGTGCAAACTGAGTTGCCTGAATATGAGTGTAATCTCAGCAGAGCTCACCACCAAGTGGGACACAGGCAAAGTCTCAAGGAGAACATTAAAAGAAGCAAGCACAATCATGGACAATGTCAGAATAACACCACCAATAATCCCATGTCCCTGAGATAACATATGTGATTTAGAGTGATCAGAGATGATTCTGCACAAACACACTTGTACAACTATTATGACATATATGTACTCTAGGAGGGTAATCATGCATACTGTCATTGATGACATGTTGGTGCTTATACATGCATGCATTGGGTGCTACCCCTACGGATGCCTGTTGATGTACACCCTTCTACAGGAACATAATCTGTGTGAAGGGAGTGTTAAAGTGTGCATTTAACCATATCAGGAAGGTATATGTGATGAGTCACATGATAGGCAATCTGTGATGTTGTCACAGCCCACTGATTCTGTGTGACACACCTGGATGAAGGTAAGACAGGACATACTGGCTATCCTCAACTGGCCTAGGGTTTGAACACAATCCCCCACACAGGTATCATTGAGAAACTCTCCCAGCTGGGGATTAAACCTTACACCACTAGATGGGTAACCAGTTCACTTACTGACAGAACACATATTGTTAATGTTGGTGAACCAACCTGTACCAGTAGAGCCATCACCACTGGCATACTCCAGTGATCTGTGATGGGCCCTTTACTGTTTGGAATCTATTTCTCGACAGTTCAGGCTAAAGTGTATAGCCTTTGGCTTACTGTGTTTACTGATTCTTGCATACTAGGTGCAATCATTGAGTCCACCTATGATGATAACATACTACAGGAGGGGCTAACACAGACAAATGATTGGTGACAAAGGTACATGGTCTACAAATAAATACAAAAATGTGTCTTTATTTTCTCCTTCAAAGTGGAATTCCCTGCTAATTACAGCATTGACAACAGTCCCGCTATGCTGAAACCCAGTGATGCAAGTAATGGGAACACACATGCATAGCAATCTGAACTTTGACCACCAAGTATCCATACTGGCATTGAAAGCCTATGTTGTGCATATCGTAAGTCACGCTATCATATTCTGATCTCAGGATTATATTACAGCACTGTACTCAAACCTCATCAAAACACTAATATAGAGTATAATGCTCTCTTTTGCATATACCTCACCAGACACATGCAGCAGCTGGAGGGACCACAGGAGTTACTCATCAAGAAAACACAGTGCCTACTAAGCATGTTATGATGTATATGGATAGACTGAAATCCATGTCACTGTAATCTGTATCATGTAGGATGAGGTGACTTCTGCCTGGCCTCCAGGACAGTCTCTGACCCTGCCCTAGTGGGAATAGTGCACACCCACAAATCAGATATAGCTGATGACATCAACAGTGTCTGCTGAGAAGAATATGGCAATAACAGTGTCCCACATGTTGGTGTAAAAAGCACTCTATAATGTCAAGCAAGTACAGACGCGCGTGCACACACACACGCACACACACACACATGCATGCATGCACCCAGTTGACTGCAGTAAGAACAGAACCCCCTACCTAAGTGCACAGACTACAGAACTCAATACTTTATGCAAGCACCATGCAAAAGTATGACTTTTACAAGACTGCAGGTCAACTTATAGTGTATGACATTAGCAGGGTATGTTGGAGAGAAGATGTTGGGAGGCTGGCATGCAATGGCTGTGTAGGTATGTGGAAGTATCAAAATACTATCAATCCATGGGGTTGGAGAAGTAAATGTAGAATACACACACACACACACACACACACACACACACACACACACACACACACACACACACACACACACACACCTGCAGTGAGAACAAAACCTCTACCTAAGCACAAAGACTACAAAACTATTATTTACAAGGTTGCAGAGCAACGTATAGTGTATGGCATCAGCACTGGATGTAGGAGAGAAGATGATGGGAGACCTGCACAGGTTCATAGCTTCATAGGTTCCTAGAAGGTTACTAGGCTAATGGCCCTAGGGCCATTACAAGCCTAGCTGTGTAAATAGCCATGTACCCTAATTGAGCATAGTAAGATATACATTGGTAGCAGAGTGATTATGTGATCAGCACTGACTGGCTGTGTCCATGAGGGACATAGGTGCCACACTCGGGTGAATTTATAATCACCCATCTAGTTGTAAAACTTCCACTTGAATAGGGTCATTGAGAAGCACTGCTTCACATGCAGTGGGAGTCTAATACAGAGGAGCATCAGTTGCTGTCTCTCCAACATGTTCTGTTTATGTCACAGGCTAGGTTGAAATCCCTGGAACAAAGTTATTCCTGTCCCATTTGATTTGTGGATGTCCAACATTTACATTACAGCAGGGTTCCAGACTGCTCTGTAGGCCAGGTACAGGCCACTTCTCAGCAGTCTGTATGATACTGAGTACAGTGACAAGGCTTTCAGTCTTTCCATATATGTTATGTTATTGAGGCCCTGGATTTTCTTGGTTAGAAACCTCTGTGGTCACTCCACTTGCTGGTGTCTGGTGAGGTACATAGAGAAGGCAGCATTGTACTCAATGAGTGGTCTGAGAAGGGCCATGGATCCAATGCCCTTAGGACATGGGTAATGTAGAATGTGTGTCTTACCACTATGGACACATAGTGATTGAAGTTTAGATTGCTATCAACCTGTTTTCTTAAGTTTCACGCAACTGACGTAGAGCTTAGAGGGTGTTATTTATAACATAATTAGCAGAGCTACTTTTTTGGCAAAGAGGACAATGGGGTATTTTCTTGCATTAGGTTTCAGTGCATGAGTTTGGCAGCAATCATTTGGCAAGCAGCAGGTTTGTGCGATGGTTGGCAAAGTGTTTGCGCATGCAAGATACACATTTCCATTAATTTTTCCGTTTTATGCATAGTTAAGCAGTGCTCAAAAACAAGACACATTGCTAAAATTCTGAAATTTAGTACTGAGTGTAGGAAATACACCTGCTGCTTAGCTAACTCTGTGGCAGCAGTTGAAAATGCATTGATATTTATTTTTGTGCCCAGATGATACTGGGTTCCAATCCATGTGTATCTAATACTGTTAAATAAATAGTGAAAATGCAATGATATTATTCTTTATGGTAGATTCAGCATATATTACTGTGTGTTGGCATAGTGCAGCAAGGTTATGTGGCATTGCATGGAGGTAACTGCAGCATTAAAGAGCCGTTCACTGTCGCTTGGCATTGGTGCATGATGCAAAACTCTGGTCAAACACAGAGGCCAAAAAGTTAAGAGATCCATTGCTCTTTCTGCTACTTCTGTGTGCATGTGATTCTATTTTTTAACAACATTATAGGTATTAAAATGGGGTAGATAGGAAAGTGGTGAAATGGGGTGTAAGCAGGGGAACAAAGGGAAAGCAATACAGGAATGTGCAGGAGGGAGGTAGGTAAGAACCATAGCTATCCATTTTTTCAATACCTCTAGAGAGAGGGGTGACACCAGTGTAATCATGTTGTACAGCCAATTGGACCAAATCAAGTGTGTCAAGAAGAAATGTGTACGAAATGGAGAGCTATGTAATGGACAATATTTTTTGTGAGACTGGTGCCCATCTTTCTTTTTTTTTATTTCAGTAAGAGAGGAATGCTGGGTAAGGTATGAAGGTATTTCTGGGTCTGGTAACTTGGGTAAGTGAGGAAGCAAAATACAAACAAGCAAGACAAGAGACAGGGACAGTGATAGACACAAAAGGTTGGAGGACACCAAGATTGGGGTGAGGAAGGGGACACCAAAGGCTCATGTCCATGAAGCATGGAGACAGTGAGAATCGAGTCTTCACCCAGTGGACTGTCATCACTGTCCCCAAACTATGCTGGTGGCTGGTGTGCTTGATGTCTTCTCCTCCTACAGACCTTGATGGAGTGCAGCTTCTCCATCCAGTGTAGGTGTACGCTGACTGTGTGGTACACGACCATTTGCACCAACCCTGATATCTCTTGGTGGGTGATGAAATCACCACCTCTGCCACTGCTCCCAAAGGGTACCACTGCACTAGCTACCAGGGCAGTACTGCCTGAGAGCACACATAATGTTGCCATATTGGCTGCCAGATGTACTGAGCATTAGTGCTGGAGCTGGTAGAGCGGGGGCAGGCTGATCCATGGGGGCTGGCCTACTTTGCTGTGCTGTGTAGCATTTAGTGATCTAGTACAGATGAATGACATGGAGACATTTTGATGACACAGTATAAAATAAAAAAAAGAGAGAGATAAGAATTGGGATGAGAGGAAAAAAGAGCTAACATTAGTACCATGATATGTGACCCTACAGTGCATTAACAGTAGTATACAGCTATTTTAACTGAAGTATTACATTTAAGTATATGGCCTAACAAATACACGCTATAACTACAGATTGTTGAAAGTAATCTTTGAAAATGTGTGTATATTGCACATATGCATGTTCCAATTACACAGATTACAGTTAATTGCTGGGCATTTATGTCACTTGTATAGAGTTTTATTTATTTTACATTTGTTGACCGGGACAGTCCAACTGGATTACAAGTACATTTTCAGTGGAGGCCCGGGGAGAAAAGCTCCAAGAGAACAATTTATTACAGACACAAAGTTAAGGACAGGACTTTGACATACAATATTTCTTAGAAGATAGGATACATTCATTTTCTACTATGTAGTATTAACTTTAGAAAATTGGTTGGGAGGGTGGCCTAATGGTTAAGGTGTTTGCCTTACAAACACAAGGTGCAGGGTTTGAGTCTCACAAGGGATAATTGGCTAGGCTTAAGATGGCCCGCAAGGGCAGTTAGCTTAGTACTAACCTATGAACCTATGAAGCTATTACAAAGCATGACATTCCTGTAATAGTTTACTATCAAAGGAAAGAAAGAGAGAAGAAGAATAAGGCCCCATGAGAGCAATTACTTTGGGATATAGATGTGAAGGATAGCAAATTGATATACAGTATGTCTTAAATGTTAGGATATCTTTTCCTGGTACTATCCACAGCATCTCCATATTTTTGGTGGGGAGGGTGGCCTAAAGGTTAAGGTGTTTGCCTTACAAACACAAGGTGCAGGGTTTGAGTCTCACAAGGGATAATTGGCTAGGCTTAAAATGGCTCGCAAGGGCAGTTAGCTTAGTACTAATCTATGAACCTATACGGTATTAATTTTAGTAGATTGTGGAAAGCACAACATTCCTGGGGTAGTTTGCAATAGCCCCTAGAGAGTCAGGATGTGCAATTGTTTAACAGTCTTAAGTGGGTACAGTGTTATGAAATGGTTAGTCTTAATTAAGTTAGGTGAAATGTCATAATGAAATATTAGCCAGGGGGATGCAGGAGCATAGTTTCTTATTCATGAAGTGAGTTTTGACTAGTTTCTTGAACTGGATTGGGGATTTGTTGTCAGTTATATAGGCAGGAAGGGAGTTCCAGATTTTTGATATATAGTGGCTGCAGACAGACGTACTAGCCTCATTGTTATATTTGGTTACATTGAGGAGGTTTTGTGTGCTAGACCTTAAGGGCCTGGTAGTTGTATAGGGTTGAAGAAGATTTTGTAGGGCTGGGGTGTTATCAGAGTTATGTATTATTTTGTGAGCTAATGATAGTTGATTGAGTTGTAGTAGTAGTGGTAGTTCTAGCCAATTGAGTTTTTTAGGCAGTCACAGTGATGCATTCTGATGGGAGAGGTTGTAGCGAATTTGGCTATCTTAGGTGATAATAGGTGAGTCCTGGCTATTTTTGGAGTAGACCAAGTTTTTTATCTAAGGTGATTATTTCAACCCCTAGCAGATTGGTATGGTTTGTGGGGGGTGATTGTGTTATTGTTATTAGAGGAGATGATGAAAGTATCAGAGGGAGGTGTGGATCTATTGGTGCTAAAGAGTATTAGTTTTGTTTTACTTGGGTTCAGAATGAGGCTTTGTTTTGTGATTCAAGTTTTGGCTAGGGAAAAGCATTCTTGTGTTAGGGAGTGAAGGATGTCAATTGATTTGGCTGCACATAGTATAGTGGTATTGTATGCATATTGTACTATTGAGGCTTTGGGAATACTGGATGGGAGCTGATTGGTGAAGAGGGTAAAAAGAAGTGGCCCCAGGATGGAGCCTTGGGGTACCCTTAGGGAGACTGGTAGGGAGGGAGAGAGTTGGTTTTGTCACATAACAGCTTGTTTCCTTCTCTCTAGGTAGGTTTTAAGCCAGGAGATGGCAGGGGTGGTAAGGTTTTGAGTGGATAGGGAGTGAAGGAGGTTTTGTGGTTAACCATATTGAATGCTTTGGATAAGTCTAGGAATGTGGCAGATACAAGGAGTCCATTGTTTCTGTGACTATTGATAATATTGGTGAATTCTGTAAGTGCAGTGGTGGTGCTGTGGAAGGGTCTAAAGCCATGCTGTTGTGTTGCTAGTAGTTTATTTTCTAGGAGGTGTTGCATAAGTTGCTTGTGTATTACCCTCTCTAAAATTTTAGATATTGGTGGTAGTATGGCTATAGGGCGGTAGTGAGTTCCAGGGAGGTACCCTATTTATGTAGTGGGATGATATGTGATATTTTCCATAGCTGGGGTACTGTACACTCAAAGATGGATCTGTTTATTAGGATGGAGACGGGATATGCTATGGCTTCTGTGGCTAGTTGGACGTATTCAGCAGGTAATTTATCGGTGGCTAGAGAAGTTGGTTTGAGCTTTAGGAGCAGTTTTTCAATGGATTTGGTTGGTTCTGGGTGGAAGCTAAACTTGGGGCAGTTGTTTGTTGTGAGTGAGGGGGTGTATTTGTAGGGTCTATATTATAACATTGAAGTCTTAAAACTTTGAATGTTATAATATCGAACCCTATGCACCGAACGCTGAAAATAACGAAGCTGCAGAATATCGAATACTTTCCTAGGGAAAGTATTCGGTGGGCCATTTCTGAAGCTTCGCTATTACCTTGACTGTGGAGTGAAGGTTATGGACCAGGTTAAGGTAAATATGCGAATGAAGGTGAGTGTGTGATAGGGACCTTAGGGTTAGGAAGCGGGTAAGGTGAGTGTGCGATAGGGACTTTAGGGTTAGGGAGCAGGTAAGATGAGTGTGCAGTAGTTAGGGACCTTAGGGTTAGGAAGCAGGTAAGGTGAGTGTGCGGTATTTATGGACCTTTGGGTTAGGGTTGGGTTAAGGTAAGTGGATAGCTAATAGTGTATGTATGGTTCAGTGTAGGGTTTTGTGAAGTGTATGTATGTGGATTATTTATTTTGGTGTGCTTGTGTTGAGTGTACATTTGTCAGAACAGTGAATTTTTTCCCTGTGAAAAAATTGGTTATTCTGAGTGTTCGATGTTATGGTCTTTCGATCAAAATGGTTTGATATTATAACATTCAATGTTTTAAGACTTTGATGTTATAATATAGACCCATATTTACAGGGGTGGGGATGCTGTCATAGGGATGGTTGTTTGCAAGGACTTGGATAGTTTCTGTAGAGAATTTATTAAATTGCGTGGGGATATCGTCTTGGTTATTTTCTGTTTTTGGGGTAGGGGTTATGTTTTTCCTGCTTGTAGAATAGAGTTAATTGCTGCCCAAAATTTTTGTAGTTTGTCCATGTGTTTAGCCTGAAATTTATGGTAGTAGGATGTTTTGTCTGTTTTGGTAAGTTTTTTGGCTTTGTTATGTAGTTCAAGGTATATTTGTTTGTCAGATTGGGATTTACTGTTGCAGTAGCTGGTCCAGGCTTAATTCTTTTTTTGATGAAGGTTTTTGTATTGAGGTTAACCAAGGGGCATATTTAGTTTTAATTCTTGTTGTTCTGGCGGGGGGGGGGGTATGATAATTAAGGGTATTTAAGAAGGTTGTATTGAAATATAGTACAGCTTCATCCAGAGGTAGGTTTTTTAGGGGAGGTCCAGTTACACCTTTTTAGGTCATTTATAAAGTTGGAGTGGTTAAAATGTTTTTTGTTTCTAATAAGGTACATAGATATTTGGGTCGGTTGTGGTGCTTTTGATCTGAGTAGAAATGTGGCTTGGTGGTCACTCAGGGTGTCTGATAGACACCATTGCTAGGGATATCAGTGAGGGGTGGGATACGAGTTTCCAATCTAGTATGTATTGATGTTTGGTTCTCTTGTCTGTTCTTGTGGGGGAAAGGATGACTTGGGTTAGGCCATGCAGGTTAATATGAGAGAGTGGGTTTTGACTGGAGCAGTTTTGCCAGTCGATATTAAGGTCCCCCAATACTATGCTTTCCTGGGGGATGGAGTTAGATATCCATTCTAGTAGGTTTTTTGTAATGGAGATATTGTTGCCTGGAGGGATGTAGCAACCTATGATGTTGATGTGTTTATTCGCGTTAAGTTTTAGTTAAGTTAGAGTGAGTTCGACTTTATAAAGGTTTGGGGTTGTTATGTCTAATTTCTCAAGGATGAAGTGAGATTTGTACAGTATTGCTACACCCCCATCTTTTTTACCTATTCTGTCACTACAAATTATATTGTAGCCTGGTGCAGTAATTTCATTGTTGTGGTTCCCTGGCTTAAGTCAGGTCTCAGTTAGTATAACTATCTCAGGTTGATAAAAGGAGAGTAGTGCATGCAGGTCGTGGACTTTGTTTAGTATACTTCTGACATTTAAATTTAAAATGAGGAGGGAGGTTTTGTCTCGGTGGAGTAAGGTATTATTCAGGTTGAGGGTTGGGGCTCCTAGATTTCATAGGCCTGAGTTTGGGTGTATATCACCACAGCTTATGAGTTGGGTTCTTAGGTAAAAATAGAGTTTGAGTAGTTTATTCAGGGTCGTATAGTACTTTAAAGTAGTTTGGGACTGGTAGTGCAATGGTTGTATTCTATGTGCAATGTAGTGGATAAAGGAGGTCTGATAGAGGTACGGGATTAATTGAGTGAGAGGGTGTGTTGTAATAATGTTAGTGGAAGTGGTTTTTCTTGGTACATGGATGTAATTAAGTTGTTTCTGGTAGTTGGTGATAGAGGGTAACAGTGGGAGAATAGATATACATAAGAGCAATAGTAAGAGGTGTATGTATGCGGGTTTGGGTCTTTTAGGCATGATTTGGTTTGGTTAGTGTCATGTCTGAGAGGTGTGCTTGGGATGGGATAGGTGTGATGGATGATGAGTGGTGGTTGTGTTTGTAAGGTAATTAGTTGGCGAGACTTGATAGGGTGGGGTGGTATGATGAAGATGGGTGTGGCTCTGTATGGGTGTGGTGTATAGGTATAAAGGTAATTGATGTGGGGGTGGGTGGGAATGGGGGTAGGGTAGTGGAGTAAGCCCAAGCGAAGTGAGGGCGAATGGAGCGGAGACCACACTGGCTGGATGAGTTCTGCAAAAAACAATCAGCATTAGCTCCCTCAGTCTACCAGGCAGGTCGTAACACCTATATTGCTAAGCAGAGTTTCCACACTATGTCTTTGTCTTTATCTACTGTTCCCTTTTAGTTACACTAAATGTTTTTATCGATGGTAGGAACAGAGATATGGCTGTATGGGACTAGGCCAGGTAAGGACCGGGAGTGTTTGGTCTTTTCTTAATTTCTAAAGTTTGGATGTTTAAACTGTAGAAATAGCCAATGTGGAGGTTAGATAGCAGGGGTTTTGCAGCCCCCTAGTGGTGCAAGTGGGGAGGTGTGTGCTTGGTTAGATAAAGACTGGTTGGGGGGATACAATGCACAGGTAATGTATCCGGTCTGAGCAGTCTTTGCTAGCTAGTAGTACACTTTGCATAGGTACCATTAAGCAACAAATCAGGTAAGTATTTAGTTAAACCTACACCTCACAGTTCTTTTCTAGTAAAATATTCCTTTAGAATGGAGGGAGGGTTTGCCAGTTTGGGAGATGTAGCAGGCTTTGGGTTCAACTTAGTGGGAAGGCAGATAGTTCTTTTAGAGTAGTCTTGCTATCTGTAAGAGAGGGAAAATCAGCAGTTAGGATAGAGTTTGCACTAGTAGATTGGAGGTGTGAGTGAGTGCGGTAAGCCTATTTAAGACTTAGCAATACTGTTATCAATGTCAGATCTGTGTGTTGGAGTGGGATATATTAGCCTTAGTAAGTGGAAATCAAGTGGAAAAGTTTAATTTAATGTAAATATTTATTAAAGAAATGCAGTACTATATATGTGTTACTCTTGGTATTTGAACCTAGAACCTGTGACTACAGTCTTATATTTGACTCCTAAAGTTGGTTTGTGCTATTTAGGATATGCGTGCTCAATTTGCTACAACTGTAGAAAAAAATCTAGCTTTAACTTTTAAAGGTACAATAATACTTCTCATGTGCTGCATACATACGACTTGCTTCCCTCAGTCTCTCCAGTCGAGCAATGTGAGCCCATCTGTTGAACTCTATGTTGGCTTTAGTTGGGGAAGGAACAGAAAAGAACAGACAAGCATTATGCATACCAGTCTTGGTTACATTTAGCTTTCTAGGTATAACAAATTCTCTCTTAATATCATACTTACACAGCAATGGGATGTCTGCAGTCTCAAATTCATTCAACTAATGTTTGAAGGTATACCTTTTCTGCTTGTGTAGGTCATTAAAATGATGCCTACACTGTTATCCAGTCCACAGGATGCCAGTAGCACTGGATACAGCCTGAACTAAACTATTCCATGCCTCAGACTTGTACTGGGTGCCAGAATAGTCCCCCTGCAGAAGCCTTTGTTTGTGGCACTTTACCAGGAGTCCAATAAATATCCTGGACACCCCACTTCTCACCCTAAACCTGACAGTTCCCCACTATCTCCAGCCATGTCTAACACCTGACCTAGAGCAATGGAAAATAAGGCTTTCCCACCAATTCCAGTTATCATGTTTACTGGTAGTGCACAAACTCATGCAACAATGCCAACCACTTTTACATGTTATTAAGTGGAGCACAGCAGTGCCAAGCAGGGAGGACATAAATACTTGAAACTGGAAGGTTAATCTTACACTTGGCCTTAGTTTGAGGGATGTTTGATAATGTAGCTTGGAAATATATATTGAAAATTTGGAGGTAACTGTTAGGTGAGATAAGTTTGCAGACATGTACTAGGGGCATAAAAGCCATGCCCTGAAACATTTGTTTTTGTCTTTATACACTGATAAAATTGAGTTTTACAGTGTGAAATACAAACTTAGGTATAAGGAACAAAACATTTTCTTCCACAGTGCTGGTTTTCCATCTTTGTCACAGAAGAAGTGCTGTTCAGATATAGTCAGGAGTCACTCATAAGTACAGGTGACCGTTTGAGGTGTTACACATGTATGTGTCTGATCTGACAAGGTTCTTGTATATAGATCCAGTTATGTATGTGTTATGTATTTCTGAAGACCATGAAAGCTAAGATAGCAGAATTATGCTTACAGAAATATAGTAGACTATATACCGTCAGTCATACATCTGAAAACACAATAAGGATATCTTATTCCTCATGCATATACTTCATACCAGCTCTACAATCTAAAGTGTTATAAGTGAGAGTAAATATAATGGGAAGTGGAACAACAATAAAAATGTATGGAATATCCTTTATTAGAACCCAGGACCATGTGTATGGCAGTCCTACACTTAGGCCAGTTGCCACAAGAATGATGAAATAACACGTATCTGTTTTTCAATTTATTGCTATAAACTGCACTGCCACAAGAGTAAAAATAGGTTACATACCCTGTACTAGAACTCAAGACCATCAGTACTCCAGACCTACACTTACATCTGCTGCCACAGGAATAGTTACATGACATTTCCATAATTTCCTACTCATTCTTAAGTTCTCTGTGTTAACTGTTGAGCAATCCTGCTTAGCATGTTTGCACAGTGCCCAACCGAATTAATTGAATGCATCCATTTTCATTTATTGGCTGTCTGAGTCCTGTCTGCAGGTGGTGGGGAACCTTGTTAACTGCAAAGCGAAGTTGAGCGATGGAAAGCAAAAACTGCAACAATGTATTGTTTTTTGACCTTTGCACTTTTACACATGCCCTGCCTGCAGGTGTTCTGTCTGCTTCATGTGTGGCCCACTAGTCCAGTTTGGGCACTGTTAAGCATTGTGCAAATGAGATAAGCACAGCCAAACCTGACATTCATTTTTTTTTCAGTTTCCATTGTTTGCACTAAGCCATGCACCAAGCAAACACTGGCATTAATAAATAAATAAATAAATAAAAGGGAGAAGTAATCTATAAAATACACACTACAACATGTCTGTTAGTACATATGATGTAGTACTACATAGTTCTGGATTTGAGCTCTCACTCCAATGAAGCTTCAGAACACACTAAGGGTGTCTCATCTCTCTTTGCCACACAACCAGCTTTGCAGCAGGGAACTGAAATCATTCTGCATACAGCCAAATGGGTCATCATCCACAGTATTAACAAACCATATAACAGTTATTTGCATGTATTAATTTTGGATGTAGTGTATTGATCATACAACCATTTATGACTATTGCTAGCAAAAATGCAGCTCTGTCTTACCTCTCTGTTTGTTGCACATTCTTGTTTTATCTGACCAATAATCTAAAACATGCAGTCTGTAAGGCATTCTATATTCTTGTATTTAAAATGTGTGAGAATATTACATGGCAATAATATACAGTTGTCAACAAATGAAGGGGGGTTGGATGTTAATGAACAGAAACTGTGAATTGTGTACTACTTACTTACATTTCCAACCTTGATAAAATGATTTCTGTATACTTTGAAAGCCTAACCTGACACACCCACTGTAGGTAGGGTAGTCTGTATTGCTGTTGTATTTTCCTTCTCCCTATCAGTAATCATTCACAGTTCCAATCTATTAGCAACAAAGACTGAGGGAGTGCCTGCACTATGTTCACATCTCCTACATGGAGCCAAGCATTTGGGATTTAGCAATTCTAATGAGTTCACATCTCATTTGCATCTTCATCATGCTGATAACCCTGAATCTACACCATAAAAAGGTAACCATGTAGCTAGGGAACCTGAAGGTGAGGAGACTTGTTTATGAGGAGAACACAGAAAAGAGGCTATTACTTTGGGATTTATCTGCACAGAAGATTACTGAACTCGATAAGGTACTCTTGCAATTTTCACCTAGATACTGCATATGCTGAAATGTCATTCAGAAAAATCTGTTTAATATATATATATATATATATATATATATATATATATATATATCTCTCAATTAGCAGATGGTGCAGTGGTATACTGGGTAGCGCTGTCAAGAGGTTCTCCAGTTTGATTCTCAGCTGTGGTGCCTTCTGTATGGAGTTTGCATGTCCTCCCTGCACTTGTGTGGGTTTCTTCCAGATGCTCTAATTTCCTCCCACATTCCAAAGACATACAGTGGGTAGATTTCGCAGTCTAAACTGGCCATAGGTGTGAGTGTGTGATGCACCCTCTAAGGAGGGTTGCGCCTCGGGCTAGCAACCTGATCCCATAAAACCTGTACCTGCTACGAAAACAAGGAGTGCTGAAAGACGCTCATTGCCCAATGTGTTGAATGCACATGAGTGAATCCAGGATCCAGGATACTGAATAGCAAATGCTACACTTTTATCTGTATACATTAGTTAGAAGTATACTGATGGCATGGGCATGTTTGTCAGGGCATTTCACAAGCATACATGATTGGCAATACCTTAAAATGGACTGTTCTGTGCAAAATCTATAGACATGTTTCAGGGACATTTCATTTGATAGCACTTTTAGCATTTAAGTGATGGTCTGTTAGCAAAATGTGTCATTTGCCTGTTCTTTTGGGGGTGGGAGAGCAAAGCTGCATTTCTGTTATGGCACAAACAAGGATATGTTGCTACTGTTACTCTCCCTTTTTTGGCCTCCAGTCTGTTGTTGTTCATATTTCAAATTTCTAGACTGCTTTGTGTTTCTCCAGTGAGTAATACTGAAATGCTACCATTTCAATCCCTGGAAACCACCCTTCAGTGACCCTGAAAATCAGGTCATTGTGGAAACTTTTAGGTGACATGGTACCTTTCTTCTTCAGAGGGGGCATGGAGATATGCCAGGCAAAATGCAAATTTGGCAGAGGATAGTTGCAAATGTGAATTCAGTAGACAGACACAACAGGAATTATGATCAGGTGCACCACAGGGCCATTGACATGATCTCATCTGCATGGCGGAGAGCAGCAGCAGTGGTCCATGATCAGATGGGTATGGGGAGAGGCTGCTACACAGCCACCACTAATAACAAATGAAGCATTCCTGTCCACTGTCAGGGATCCAGACAGCTCCTAGGAAAGTGCAGAACAGCATGTCCTTGACATTGGTGCTGCTGTTTCAGGGACAGCAAGTATGTCCCAGGAGGAGCTTCCAGGTAGGCTTTTGTTTCTCAGTTGTTAAATACTGTTGAAGAGTAAAATATTTACATCAATATGTTAGTTCTGTGAAATTTCTGAGAAATTTTTGTGGAGGTTAAAGATTGTTACAGTTACCAACACATTCTGCTTGATTATACATGGGGCTTAATTTAGGCTTGTCATCCAAGTTCTTGTTGAAAGTATAGTTAATGGGCATATAAAAGGTAAAATATGTTACCCCCTGTGTTACTGTTAATTGTGATGATGTTGTCATTACCTTTTGTTTAACTTCTTCCAGGACCATCCAGCACAGGAAGCATACAATCATCTGCACATGGTAAGCCAAACATTTTTATGTCAGTACTGATCAGCAATTCAAAGAAATCTTTTAGTGTGTGATGTTGATGTCAGGACTGTTGTGTGTATTGCCGTACTGTTTAATAGTGGCACCAATGTTATTTTATTAGCATATATTGAACTGCAGTGTAGGTATTATTTTTTTACTGTGTTTGTTGCTTATTATCACAGGTGATCCTGACAGTGGAAGCGTGGGACTTCCACCAACTGATATCAGAGTACTAGCAGACTCTGATAATGATGCTGGCCAAACAGATGCACAACCAAGGGGTGCAGAGGTTGAATCTGACATTGACATACAGCCATCCCCTGCAGTTCCATTGGACACAGCCAGTACGCCTGCGCCTACCCATTCCAGTGAGCCCCCAGATATTGGACATGTGGAGGTCAAGACAATTGAGTATGGTTACTGAGACTTCATTGCCTGTTGACTATGGCCATAGTCAAAGTGTGGGCAAGGTGCCACACAGGAAGCCTGCTGTCCATCCTCCACCTAATCCAGGTGTCTTTTCCTGTGACATTCAACATATGTTTAGGACCGTCATTGAGGCACAGGTATGTTCTCATAGGTCCTCAAGAGAAATATTTAGAGTTGTATATGTGGCACAGGCTGATATCCATCATGCTGCTGATACAATGGATAGGATGAATGACATACTGGAATGGGCAGTATCTGTGATGGAATTTCTATATATAAACCACTAGTAGAAAAACACAACAAAACAAGAGCCACAGCCACAAATCCAATGAATTCTTCATTTAATACCAAAAGACTCTAGCGCCTTGGCTCAAATGCCTTCAAAGGAGTGATATATAAACCACTAGTAGAAAAACACATCATGCAGACACTCACACACCAATTTCATCTGGAATACCCATTCAGACAGACAGACAACAGTTACATGGTTCAGCCATGAAGCACAAAATTCATTTTGTCTCACTGGGCATTTGTTGTTTTTTCCAGCTGTCTGCCTGCTTCTCTTTCTTACTCACACACACTCACCGACCTTTTGAGTCAGCCTAGGCTTCCTGCCCCCCCCCACACACACACACAACAATGCAAGTGATGATAACTGTGCCATATCCCTATTTTGTATCATTTGGATTCAGGGATACATAACCTTTGTGTCTGATGCTTAGGGTGCATAACTGACTTAGTGCTTAGTATATCTGTATTTGTGCTGTTGAATTGGGAATTGTAACTTTGACTTATATTGGCCTTAGAAAGTTAGCAGTTGATAGTATCAAAATTTTTCCATTTTTATTGTTAATAATCTTGTGAGGGTTGTGAACTCTAAACCTGAAATATGTATCATTACTTTCTAACTTCTCTTTAATGATTTTTCACTACAAAAGTATGATGTTAAACTGAGGGTATGCTGTGACCAACATTACTTTTGAGAGGTATGACTGTGTGAATCTTTGATGCCTGAGGCCTATTACTTAATAAGGAACACATATAAGTCAAATAAGTCTCTGCTGTCCCATGTTAAGGTAATTTCTGTACAAATCACCCATATTTTACTTACTCACACTACAAAGTAACAATATGCAAGTATATGTTACTCATTCATATTATTACACAGTTCAATCCAGGTTCAATACTTACCTTGCAAATGGAGCAGTTGCAACAGGTTTGCTTCAGGGATGACTGTCTGATGCAAGCAGTACACAGCCAATACATAGTGAGGTAAAGGTTGTGAGAGTGGCCTGGCATCAATGTTAGTATAGGTATGTGCATAGGAGGACGGTTTTAGGCCTTTAAGTGGTGAGTGAGTTTGCTATGTATTGTCCTAGCAAATGTGAGGGCATATTGAGCATACCTAAATAGGACTACATCTACAGCAGTTGCTGGTTTCCCCTCTGACTCTTCACCTCTGTGTGGCTGTGGTGACCTTTCCATTGGTGATGGGATGTGTGCCCCTTCCTCTTGTTGATCCTTCTGAAGCTGTTTTCTCACTATGATGTTGTGCAGCATGGCACATATTGTGAATATTTCAGTACATCTATGCGGTTTACACTGCAGGGCTCTCCCAGATGTATTTAGGCATTGCGGCTTCAGCAGCCCAAACACATGTTTTGTGATATTTCTGGTTTTAGCATGTGCCTCATGATGGCGTTCTTCAGCTGGTGTGTCTGCATTTCTTAGGGGTGTCATCAGCCATGGTTCCAGTGCACGACCTGCATCCCCCCCAGTAAATGACCCTGTGGGATATTCCCCCTAGTGAACATCTGATACAGTTGGGAGGTGTGCCAGATATATGAGTCATAGTAACTGCCTCAGTTGTCAGCACACACGTTCAAGATGATTCCCTTGGCATTACAAATAACTTGACAGTTAACAGAGTGGAAGCCCTTTCTATTAATGTAGAACTATCCCTGTTCCCCTGGTGGTGTGTTAATTTCTACGTGTGTACAATCTATGGAACCCTGTACATCAGGGTAGGGTGCTACTGGGTAGAACTCCTGCATATTTCTGGTCCTATTCTCAGAAGTACAGGGAAAATATATGTGGTCACTAACATGCTGGAGCATAACATTCAGGAAGTGATGGAGGATCCTGGATGCTGATGCCTGTGACATCTCCCGTATGTCCTCTGCCAGTCTCTGAAAGGTACCGTTAGCTACAATTCTAAGTGCTACACATACCTTTCTCTCTAATGGGATGGGCTCCCCTTGGTTTGCCCTGGCTCTGAGTTGAGGACAACAAAGGTTGCAGAGTTCCTGTAGCATGTTTATATTTATCATGTACAATTTCCACATCATGTAGACTGTGGTAAGTTACCCGGGATCTGAAAACTCTTCTCCTTTTTGCCCCTGGTCTATTAGCAGCAACAGCAGACTTCAGCCTGTTGCACAGACATACACATTAATTAAAGCAACAGCAGCCTCTAACATTGTTTCTGTGTAGACTCCTTTCTGTGGCTGTATTCCAATAGGTTTTGGAATTTGCAGGAAAAACCAGCACTGAATCTACATGGTTTCTTTATAGCTTGTTGAATAGCTCCTCCATCCTGGATTGGTTGATTAGCATACAATTCAGCTGCTTGTGCTGTAATTTGCATGCCACAGTGTTTACCTTGTTTGAGTGGCTCTACACACTGTGTATAGCCACTAACTGAATCCAAAACAGTGAGCTACACTGTGTACATCTTGACATGAGACACACATGGGGTAAATGGACCATGCAGGCTTTATTGAATCAGACTGCATATATATTTATTTGTCTTTGTTTACCGGAAAAGCAGATGCACAGGGAGAAAGGCTCCATCTGCTTACATTGCATTATACTAAGTTCCAGTTAAACACAGAGTATTTACATTTATATTTATATTTATAAGTTTAAAGAAGAATAAAAAAATAAATAAGATGAAATATAAAGACATTTTTGGGAATTATGAGAAAGAAATTGAAAAAGGAAGTGATAAAATAAAGTAAATAGAAAATATAGATGCATGAAAAGTAGAGAGAAAAACTAAAAATGATATTACATAGGCAAATATTTTTTCTGAACTGAAAGAAAGAGAAATTTCTCCCTTATTTTGGAAAAGTAGTAAAAATGAGAGAAGGAATGGTAGATGCCATCATAGATGGCAAAAGTAATATAAAATACAAACAAGGGGCTATTATGGAGGTGGTAGAAAGTTTTGTAAAAAAAATGTATGAAAAAGGGGAAATTTATGGGCAAGACATGGAAGAGCTCTTGGATCATGTGGCCCAGGCAGGTATGACCATAGCCCTGAGTAGCATCCTGCCTTCACCCAGAATGATACCACAATATAAGGACAAAATGATTGACTTCAACAATTGGCTAAGCTTCTGGTGTCATTCAATGGGGATCCAGTATCTGTCTGCCTGGGACGAAATGATCGACAGACCACGATGCTTTGCCAGAGATGGTCTGCACCTGTCACCCCTGGGATTCAGGTTACTGAAGGCTCTTGCCACCCCTTTAGTGCCTTTTTTAGGTAAAGTTCAAAGGACAAACCCACCACCGTAACAGGTACAAGTATGCAAAATCTGAAGATAATGCTACTCAATGTTAGAAGTCTAAACCTCAAAATGCACTCTCTTGTGGCACTCCTAAAAATGGAGAACATCAATATCTGTGCAGTAACTGAGACCTGGTTCAAGGCTCCAGAGAGCACCCCTGCAATACCAGGCAATAACTCTTACCACACTTTTCTACCACCAAACCAGGACCGAAACACTAAAGGTGGAGGAGTGTCCATGTTCACCAAGGATATTCACACCACCAGGCTAGTTGCCCAACACAATGCATCTGAAATTCTCCAAGTGCAACTAACACTAGGTAAGACTGCTATCCAAATTGAGCTTGTTACAGATCCCCCACCATGCCCCAAGATTCTCACTCCACCTTTCTAAACATACTGGAAAATATTAAGATACAACCAAACACCCTAATACTGGGTGATTTCAACTACCCTGCCATTAACTGGGAAAACTACTCATGTAACAACACCTTTGCCCATCGGTTCTTGGAATTCATGAATTCCAATGCCCTGGATCAACTAATCCATAGTCCCACCAGGGGCTCCAATATCCTAGACCTGGTCATTACCAACATGGGAACTCGATGCTCCACACCTATGGTCACCCCCTTGTTGTTCAGGTCTGACCATAAGCTAATTACCCTTAACATCCACATCCCACCCCCCAGTAACAAAACCTCCATAAAAAAACTTCTCCAAAGCCAACTTCATGCTACTCAAGTCAGAAGTGACAAACTTCACGACACCCATGCAGACGGGAACTGAAAGGTCGACTGCTGAATCCTACACTAAAGCACTGTATGAGCATATCCACTCATGCATGAATCGTGCCATCCCAAATAGAACCAAGATGCTCTCCTCCAAAAAAAGGAAGCCAATCTGGTGGTCCCCTGCCATAAACAAACTTTACAACAAAAGGAAGAAACTGTTGCAGAAAAGAGGAAAATCCCAGGAAGCAAAACACTCCCTTACCAGCCTCAGTAAGAAGCTGAGATCCCTCATAAAATCCTCCAAAGCTAGTTACGAAATAAAATTTCCAAAGATTCCAAAGACAACCACAAGGCATTCTATAAATATGTCAAGAATCTAAATAGCAATGCTCAGATCTGCTCTGAGTTACAACAGAATGGCATTAAATATACTGATCCCAAGGATATTGCCAGTATTCTGGCAGATTGATTCAGTGCCAACTTCACCCTCCTCTCACCCCTAAAGGTCCTATCTCAATACCGGAAGATTGCCAAATTCCGGTAATAATGGCCACACAGGTAAAAAAACGCACTCTCCAAAGCTAAGAATACAGCATCCATGGGAACAGATGACATCCCGGGCTCTGTACTGCATGAACTACAAAATGAACTGGCACCTCACCTAAGTGTTATGTCTAATCATAGCCTCACCTCAGGCTTCGTACCCAGTGAGTGACGCACAGCTACAGTTATCCCACTCCACAAGGGGGGATCCAACTTGGATCCCGGGAACTAACGCTCCATCAGTCTGACGAGCCTGATCTGCAAGGCCATGGAATGTATTATCATGGAACTTATAAACAAAGACATTGGCAACCTTCAAACACTGGACCCCACCCAGTTTGGGTTCGCGAAGGGCCAATCTTGTCTCCTGAACCTGATTGACTTCTTCGAATCAGTGTCCAGAGCCATGGACGAGAGTAAGGCAGTCCACACAGCCTACCTGGACCTCACCAAGGCCTTTGACACCATCCCTCACTCTGGAATCATAGATAAATTTACTTAAGCTGGGCATTAATCCCTATGTCACCCGATGGGCTGCCAGCTGGCTTACTGACAGAACCCACACTATAAAAGTAGCCAACTCCAAATCCAGCTCCAGACAAGTGACAAGTGGAGTACCTCAGGGTTCAGTCCTGGGACTGCTCTTGTTTGGCATCTACTTCTCTGAAGTACAGGCCAACACTAAGGGACTCTGGCTAACACAGTTCGCAGATGACTGCAAACTGGGTGCCATTATTGAATCCCCAAATGATGTAGATACTCTACAAAAAGGCCTTACAATAACAGATGCTTGGTGCCAGAGCCATGGGCTCAAGCTCAATGCCAAGAAATGTATAGTTATCCCCTTTGGGAAAAAAACATGTACCCATGAATTACCACATAGGTGGCAGTACACTAAACACTGGAAGTTTGATAAGATACTTAGGGACACAGGTGGACAATGGTCTCACCTTCGATAACCACATCGCCACAACAGTCAGGAAATCCTTCTATGTGGCACAACTCATCACTAAGGGCTTTTCATTCAGAAAAAAGGAGGTCATTATCCCACTGTACTCATCTCTCATTAGACCCATTATAGAATAAAACGCCCCATTTGATATGTACCTCTCAAGACATCTGCAACAACTGGAAAGGCCGCAGAAATACCTCACTAAAGGAACCACAGGCCTAAAGCAGATGCCCTATACTGACTGCCTTAAAAAACTCCAGCTATACTCTGCTACAAATCGTCTACTCAGAGGTGATCTCTGCTTAACATACAGAGCCATGTCAAACCCAGATCTGTTGGACATGCTACAATCCGTCAGAGCCACACGCTGCAGGGATCTAAACCCTGTCTTCACAATAAACAAAACATGCTGGAGGGATAGGTTCTTGACCTAGAAACTCCCCAGACTCTGGAATAGACTGCCCATACATGTCAAGCAGAGCACCTCTTTGGCCCTCTTCAAAAGAAACCTTGATGATTAGATGGGAAAAAGGAAATTCACCCCGGGAAGCACGTCAGTCACCCTGCTAGACAAGGGTCCAGGGAAGTAAATAGTGTGGGAAGAAACAGCCAGGGAATTGTCATGGCTAGGCTTGTATAGGTCCAAGGGCTAATAGCCTAGTACCAACCTACGAACCTATAAGAAGAATGGAAAGTGAAAAAAATATTTAAAAAATTAAGGATTTAATATAGAAAACAATATAACAACTGAAGAAACAGAAAATGTAATAAAAGAAGGATAGAATGAATCAGTACCAGGATTTGATTGTATACATTATGAGTATTATAAGGAAATGAATAAAGAAGAAAGAGATTTTTTTTAATATTAAACTGAATGGATGAAAGAAAGTATAATGGAAAAAGACAAAGGTGGTGGAGTGATAACATTTATATGGAAAACAGATGAAAGAAAAGATATAAAAAATTGGAGGACCATAACATTAGGGAATACTGAATATAAAATACTTATGAAAATACTGCAAAAAAGGACAGAGAAAGTATTAGATGAGGTATTAGGAGAAGGGATTTATGATATAAAAAGAAGAGAGGTAAAAAAAAAAGTTAAATATAATGAAAGTAGTAGTAGAGATTCATAGGAGGTTACTAGGCTACCAATCCTAGAGCCTTTATAAGTCAGCCTTGTTAATGCCAGGTTGCTCAAATTGTCCGTGGTTAGACAGAGGTACTTTACAGACCAGCACAGACTATCTCTGTCTGTGAGGACATGGATGCTGCCACTGGGGTGAATTTGTGGTCACCCATCCATTTGACCAGGTTGCACTTGAATAGGGTCACTGAGGAGCTCTGCTTCACATGAATTGGAAGTTTATTCCAGAGCAACTGCAATCTCTGGGAGACATACCTGTCACTCCAGTATGTTCTGTTTATGTCACTGTCAAGGTTGAGATCCCTAGAGCAAATGACTGTTGTGCCATTTGATTTGCGGATGTCCAGAATTTTCATCAGGTTGGGGTCAGGGACTGGCCTGTAGGCCAGGCATAAGCCATCTGTCAGTAGCCTATATGATACAAAGTACAGTGACAGGATTTTCAGTCTACCCAAGTAGGTCATGGTTTGGTGGGCCTGTGTCTTCTTAGCGTGAAACCTCTGTGGTCTCTCCAATTGCTGCAGGTGTCTGGTGAGATACATGTAAAAGGGAGCATTGTACTCTATTAATGGTCTGACTAGGGTTAAGTAAAGTTCGGTTATAACATCCTTAGATCTGGATGGGATGCCTGTACTTATGAGAAGTGCAATGTAGAAGGCTTTCCTTACCACCATGGAAATCTGGTGGTCAAAGTTCAGATTGCTGTTGACCTGTGTTCCCAGATCTTGCACCATGGACTTTGAAGTTAGAGGTGTACTGTCAATATTGTAATTTGTGGGGAATTCAGCTTTACCAAATGGGATAATGGGGCACTTTTTGTGTTTAGATTTAGACTGTGACTTTGTGTTAGCCTCGCCTGTATTTGTTAACATCATTGGGTTACTCAATGATTGCACCTAGTTTACAATCATCAGAGGACTTAGTAAGCCAAAGGCCATCTACTTTAGTCTGGACTAGAGAGAAATACATTCCAAATAGTAAAGGGCCCAGTACAAATCCTTGCAGTATGCCACTGGTTACAGGTCTACTGGTAGAGGTGGAGTCATCAACTTTGACAGTATGTGTTCTGTTGGTGAGCCAATTAGCTACCCATCTAGTGATGTAAGAGTTAATACCTATCTGGGAGAGTTTTTCAATGATGCCAGAGTTGGGGATCATGTCAAAGGCTTTGGACAGGTCCAGATAGGTGGTATGCAGTGTCTTATCTTCATCCAGTAATTTGGTGACTTTCTCGAAGAAGTCTTTCAGGTTCAGTAAGCAAGATCTACCCTTAATGAAGCCAAACTGGGTTGGGTCTAGAGTTTAAAGTTCATCTATGTCCTTGTTGATAAGGTCCATGATGATCCTTTCCATGGCCTCACAGATCAGGCTGGTTAGGCTTATGGGTCTATAGTTCCCAGGGTTGATTGATGGCCCCCTTTTATGCAAGGGGATTACCCTTGATGTTCTCCATTCTGCTGGTACAAAGCCATTTCTTAGGCTATGGTTGAAGATAATGGCAAGTGGGTCAGCTAGGTCCTGTTTTAGATTGCTTAGTAAGCAACCTGGGATGTTATCTGATTCCATGGAGGCTGTGTTTTTGGCCTTGGAGACAGAGTGGATATGATGTGATCTCTAGAGATACTAGATAGAGAACTGGTATCAGGTATGCTTTGGGGTATGGCTGGTCAGGATGTGGGTGAGGTTTGCACCAAATCTGTCAGCTAGCAGGTTATAGTGTAAGTATAGTGTGAGTGGTACCATCTACATCAATTCGGCACATAGCTGGACGCTACCTTCTAGATTTTGGACACAGTTAAAGAAGGCCTTATGATTATCCTTGGCTAGGGATGATATTTTAGCTACATAATTAGCTTTAGGGGACGTTACAAGACTTCTTATTTTCTTGCTCAGTCTGTGGATAGAATTCTTCCTCTGCAGAGACAGTTGCCTCTTGTTCTTGGACATCCGTTTCTTTGTTTTGTTATACAATCTGTTTATACTAGATGTCGACCAAGGTGGCTTTTTTTTTCCAGGACAGCCGAGTCTATGCAGTTTTTAAAATGATTATGCAGGGCATTTGTGTACATCTCTGCACAGGAGTTATTACTGCCTGTGATTGCAGGGGTACAAAACTTTTTATACCATTCCTTAGTAGGCAGTAGCTTGCTTTGGAGAAGTTCCTTATTTTTTGTTTGCGCTTTCGGGGTTTGGGGTCCAATAGTTACTTCAAATGTGAATGATTTATGGTCTGACCTTAACAGGGAGGACATCATGCAGGGGGCAGTGCAGTGACCACCCATGTTGGTGAGTACTATGTCAAGGACATTAGAGCCCCTTGTGGGGGTGTAGACTATCTGTTCCAGAACATTTGCATTGACAAAGTCCAGGAACCTCTGGGTGAGCATGTTTGAGCTCATGTATTTTACCCAGTCGATGGAGGGATAATTGAAATCTCCCATGACTAAGTTGTTGGGCTGTATGTTGAGTGAGTCCAGTAAATCCTAGTAGGAATTGTGCTTTTCTTGGTTCATGGAGAGGGACCTATAGCTAGCAATGATGTGGTAGGGTGTTTTGCCTATAGTTAATTGTGCATGGAGTAGTTTGAGAGAGCCTTACTGTTTGACCAATCTCAAGGTATACTTGGCTTTAATGAAGGTGGATACACTTCCACCTTTGGCTCTTTCACGCTCATTCTGAGGTCTGAATGTGTGGAAAGCATTGTAGCCTTGTACAGCTGGGGTGCTCTCTGCAGCCTTGAACCATGTTTCAGTGACTGCATAGACATCAGCATCTTCCAAGGTGAGGACTGTTTCCACAAAGTGAAGTATTGTGTTTAGACTTCTAGCATTAAGCAGCAGAACATTGAGTTTGTCTCGAGTGGATTTTGCTATGTCAGAAATTTTGTCATTTTGATATTGCCTGTAAAAGGCACTATTGGGGAGGCAAGCACCTTAGCCAGTATCCAAAAGCCTAAGGGAGACAAGTGCAGACCATCTCTGGCAAAGCAGCATGGCCTGTCGACCATGTCTCCTCAGGGTGACAAATACTGGATCCCCTGGAATGACACCAGAAGCTAAGCTAATTGTTGAAGTCAATCATTTCTTGTTTATATTGTGGCATCATCCTGGGTGAAGGTAGAATGTTGCTTTGGGCTTGGGTTATACCTACCTGGAACACATAATCTGTGAGTTCAGTAATGTCTCTCTTCATATAGTCCAGGGAAGTATGTCTCAAGTCATTCACCCCAACTTGTACTATATCAGAGTCATAATGGTACTTGCTGTTAAGTGACCTGACTGCATGCATGATCTAATGGATCCTGGCACCCTATAGGCAGCTGACTGTGACCTTCTCCTTGTCCAGCCTGGTAAGGGGGACATCTGTGTGTCTCACTATGGAGTCAACTATGACCAAGACATTATATTTTGAGTTTTTTTGCCTTAGGTGCTTATTTGGTGAGACACTGGTATGTGTGTTATGAATGCCGCGGTGGTATGGCAGTAGCATTGTTACCTCACAGCAAGAGGTTCTCCCATTCGGTGATCAGCTGGGCTTGGGAGTGCCTTCTGTGTGGAGTCTGCATGTCCTCCCCACGGTTGGGTAGCATTCGAAAGACATGCGTGTGTAAATGGGCGTGCCTTTGTTGAAGGTTGGGAGTCGAGCTGGCACCTCGGCGTTTCATAAAAATCTACTGCCAATCATTAGCGGACCGGAGTTCCACTGTGGCGACCCCTTATCGGGAAAAGCCGAAAGACAAACAAGAACTGGTATGTGTGTTATGTGCGGTGGTTTCTATACATGTTGAGATGTGTGCAGATAATCTGAGCGTGGGAAGTCTCTGATCTTTTGGATCAAGTGAGTACCTCCATGTATGTGGGTTTATGTGTTGTGTTCTAAACTTGTGTGAAAGGTGAAGTGCATGAGCTGATAACCTGTTTGATGTCTTCTTTTTTTGTTCCGTGAGAAGATTGTTTCCAAATTGATAGTGTAGCTGCATCTCTCAAATACAGTATTTGTTTGTTTCAGGATTAAGTGGTTATCAGTATACATGAGGCAATTACTGCATTGCCTCAAGATGCTCAAGTCAGTCAGGCTACCTGGAGAAATGGTGGGAAAATGACCATCCCTAATGGCAGTTTTACACTATAGTACTGTTGGGGAGTGGGTAAGATACATCAGTTTATGATGCAGGAATAACAGAGAGGCTTAATCTGTTGACAATTTAGGATGAAGAGCTGTGGCAATGCTGCACAGTGTGCAGTTCAGTTGCCTGCAGAGCAACAGGGGACTTGGGAGGGTTCTACTGATAGACATCTAGGGAAAATGTTGGTTTTTAGGCATTTACATCTATACAGGGCAGCGTTAACCCCCGTTGTGTGATGTGCAGCTACATGGAAATGCGAGGCTTAAATACAGGCAAAATTTAACAGTTTTAAGACAAAATACCAATAGGAGAGCCCCAAACTGAGCCTTTCTTCAGCAATCCCCAAGTCAGATGGAAGCTGAGCTACACACTTCTGACACAAGGCTGCAGGAAAGCCCTCAATGTAAGATGGCTGGAATACAGCACAGTGATACCAAACAGTCTGGATTCAGCAAGTAGTCTGAATGTAGCTTATGCTATATACGGCAGTAGTACAGAATTTCTAAGTGCAGAAAAAAATGCAGACACAATCAGCAAAAATGAGGCAGCAATTCAAATAAATATATTTAACAAAGTGTAATACAGGCTTTAAATGGATCTACTTCGCAATATCAAAATTCCAGAATGCCAAGATTAGAATCATGAAAGTAAAAATGCCGAACCGTGTAAGTATTCCCAGGGCAAGTAAACACTTGCCCAACACCACATTAAAACACACCACTCTATCTAACCCCCCCCAACTATATATACCAACTCCAGGATTACACTACACTGGGGAAAAGGGCATGATTCCCCACATTGGGCAAGTATTTACTTGCCCTGGGAATACTTACACAGTTTGGAATTTTAACTTTTGTGGTTCTCGTCTCAGCATTTTGGTCTTTCGGTTTTGGAATTTCACTATTCCAAAATAGTATTTTTCAGTTGTTTGCAGTGGATGCCTTGGATTTCAGTTCAGATGCACTCCAGATCTCTGGCTAAAGTCACCAAACTCTGAGCAGCTCCTGTTAACTGACAGCAAACCCTTGCAAATGTGAGACTTAAATACAGGCAAAATTCAACAGTTTTAAGACCAACTACCAATGAGAAAACCCCAAATTGACCCTTTGTTCAGCAATCCCCAGCTCAGATGGAACCTGAGCTACACACTTCTGCCACAAGGGCAAAGGGAGGCCCATCTTAATGTAAGATGGCTGGTTTAGAGCACAGTAATACCAAACAGTCCAGATTCAGCAAGTAGTCTGAATCTAGCTTATGCTATATAAGGCAGTAGTACAAAATCTTAAAGTGAAGTAAAAAAATGCAGACACAATCAGCAAAAGTGAAGCAACGATTCAATTAAATACAGTTAACAAACTGCAATACAGGCTTTATATATACTTATTTTTCAGTTGTTTTCACTGGATGCCTTGAATTTTGGTGCAGATGCACTCCAGATTGCTGGCTAAATTCACCAAACTCTGAGCAGCTGTAGTTATACTGAAATAAAATAAAGAGCTAAGCCTGATAGGATGTGATATAGTTAAACCATTTTTAGCAATTTGTTTTTGTAGCCAGTTGTGCCAAGAAAGCTCTGCAGAGGTAAGGTTCTGCTGTTTCTTAGTGCAGAGAGGTTCTCCAAGACTGATTTTCAATTATTTCAGGCAAAATTCTGCACTACAATAAGAACATAGGATAAGAGATGTTAAGGAAGATAGGCTTCAGGTTTACATTAAACAATCATCTGCTTACCTAGCAGACAAATTTGTGTGTCATACAGCAAACTTCCAAGAAGTAGTAAAGGGGAACCCAAAACAGGAAGTGAAGAATGAATAAAGCTGAGACACTGGTCCTCTAGAGATTCAGGGAATGACACTGGGGCCAGTATTTTCTAGAAATTTAATCAATGCATTGAAGACAAGAAATCTCCAGGAGTGGCAATGAGTGTGAAAGGTATAGTGATTTTTTTAGTGTGCGTAAGCCAAGGCAAACACAGATGTGGTTAATTCTGGAATTAGTAAATGATTAGATGAGGTGGTCTTATCTACTGAACTTGAATCTCATGAAAATTACCACACATTTGGAAAGGGTCAGTTGCTGGAATCCAATAACAGAGAAACACTGCTCGAACAGTAAGGCATGCTAGTTGTAGCCACAATAACTTCCAAAGTCAGTGAGATGGACCTCTACACATCCATGCATACATATTTAATTATTATTAAAGGCAGAACTGGACAATTTATTTGGGTAGGTCACCTTGTAATTTCAGATGGCACTGAGTGGCTGCCCTATCTACCTTCCCCTTTTCTTTTTGCTGTCACCTCCATTTGCACTTTATCCTCTTAAATATATGTTTGTAATATCACAGTTTACCAACCACTTTAACCAAGTCCCATGCATCCACCACCCTGTCTCTGTGTTAAGTGGTACTTTCTCATATAGAGGTTAAAGTATATTTCTTTTGCTTGCATCTCATGTCCTGTCACCTTCTGTAAAATCTCACCTCCTTGACACCCCTCCCTTAGGATTTTTTTGTGAGTGCCACTGTGTGTCCTGGTCTTTACTGAGAAGATTCATAGTCCTTCTAACTTCTTATAGCAAGCTGTAGTGCCTCAGCCTCCATAATTGTTGACATTAACACAATGGACTGGTTCCCAACACAGACTTCTCTCTTTTCTCCCATTAGACAGATTGATGATGGCCTTTCCTGACAGACTCTTCAGGAACTGTTAGCTGATAAATGTGTTACTAACCTTCACAGCCAGCTGTCAGCTGAAGTCACAACACCACAGGTTCATTGTTAGTCAAGTATGGCTTATGCATACATGGTTCAAACAAAATAGTCTGTGCGCTCATTTTCTCTACAGGAATTCCTGTTACAGTATGTGCTGAAAATGTGTGACCTTTTATTCTTAATGAAATCTAGTCTCTCATACTGTTATACTCTTGTACATTTACATATAAGGTAATATTTTCTGGCCGTTTGGAGCCTAATGGTCAGTCTGGTTAACAAAACGTAAAAGATAATTCCATAAATAACTAAGGAGGAAGTGAGTAAACTGGGTAGACCACATGTTCTTTCTTTTTATACAGTTCTGCTCCTTAGTTACACATTTTCTTCTCTGTTTGTTATCAGGAACATTAGTGGCAACTAAATAAATACCTAAAGCTATAAGCTTCTACAGAAACAGAAGGTGGTTACCTTTGTGATAGAGCGTATAAAGCAGAATGGAATGGTCTTGAAGACCTTGCTTTGATCAAATTTCTGATCTATTCTGTGGCCTAAAAAATACATTTATTGTGTCAGGCTGTGAAGAACTCAAGCATGGGAAAAGAACATATGATCAATGTGACAAAACATGAACCTTCTCAAAGAATATAAAATGAGTTGCTGATACAGTTTCTTTTGTAGTCACATCCAGTACAGGGGCGATTCAGAATGAAGGGCAGGTAAGTAAAATGCGCATGCCTTGTTTTATCAGGCCTCACAGAATGTACTGTAGCCTCATGATAACTTTAAGTCAGCAGTTAAAAGCAGATTTCTGTTTCCTGCTACTGAGAAGTGCCATGTCCTGTCTCAGATCTTTGTTTATTGTATCACCATTGCTAAGGTGGCAGCATGTACATTGCCAGTGACATTTAGGACAGTATACTAGTCAAGGTACCCCAGCAAACCTGCATCTGCCCAGATCATATTTGGCAGAAGCTTTTTCAGCAGTCCCTGCAGGCAAAACAGCCACATGGTGTCATATTACTATAACCATCCAAGTCCAGCAAAATGGAAAAACTACAAATGCATTATCCAAGATGTATGTGGCAGATGCTATTGGTGAGTTGGGGTATGATATGTATGTCTTCTTCTTCCTGACAGTTGTGCAATTGCAAACATCTTAGTCTAGTTATAAAACGGTGGTGGTAAAATAGAAATCTTTCCTCACAGATAGTTTTATTGCAATAAATGTTGCATTTTAGTACTTTCGAACTCAGAAATAACCTTCCAACAGTTATCTAAATTTTTTTTATCTACTCTGTATACTTGGCATAAAATGTAGCTGTATTTTCACTGACCTGATGAACAAAGAATAATTCACACAGTCTAGTCTTACAGAAAAACTTGTTCTGTTAGTCCAGTAGAAAGGTATCACTTTTAAAATGTTTTATGATGGGGGAGGTTAACTTCAAGCTTGACTTTCAGGCATCCTATGTCTGTGGGCAGTGCCTTTTATAGGTACAAAAATGTGGGACAAAGAAACTCGTGAGGAGTAGAATGAACGGTGTCACCTGCCATTAAGGATATGTGATATTATTTCTTTTGTTTTGCATTTTCCACACCTTGTTGAGCAAACTGTAGCAGTTCATAACATAATCTGCATTATAACCTCACTCTTTCCAAACACAACATCGGAGAAGTGCTATAACACAGATTTTGCAATGCTAAGACTGCAGAGGCTTAGCTTTTCAAGGTAAGAAAATGCATATTTTTTAACTTAAAATAAGTATTTGTCATACCATTTGTGTTTAGTGCAAAGCCCTGAGACTAGCATACTAATTCAGGATATCTTAACTGCATTGTGTACAGGTATTAGAGGTTGTTTCAGAAGTAGTTCTTTTTTTACACTTTGTTTCAGTGTTTTGTAATTTTGATATGTTATTGAATTGTTTTGTCACTTAGTATGAATATACTCAAAGTAGCCTTATATCAAAGTCATATTGCAGGGGATTCTTACATTACAAAGTCAAAACATTCTTGTTGGAAAAGTCAGCAGTACATTTTAGTAAGAAGCTGAAGATTAGCTTATAGAGTAAAGATTTCTATGCACAATTTCTTTTTACATTGGGATGTCTTCCTGACTTATTTCTGCAACTTGTAATTTCAAGATTCTGTGCCTGTATACCTTAAAGCATTTCGGTACGTTGGAAAAAATACTCCAACAGCTTTAATTTTCCACCAGCAGATTTGTTTGCCCCCACACAAGCCCTGAGAGGAACCCAGATTTCTTGTGTAGGTAGAAACTTTCCTCCTTCCCCAGGCTATGTGATTAATTGTTTTGGTGTGTGTCTGTGGATCTGGTTTATATCAGAAGAGGATAGTTGATAACATGTAAGAGGACTTAAAACCAGCTGCAGAGTAACATAAAGGAATAACTTACTTCTGTGGTGTTGCTGGCGAACTTGCCCTGCTGAGTTCATTCATTCATGTCTTTACCATGTTGCAGGCCTGCTGAGTGGCAGTAGAGTCCATATAAGTATTGGGAGAGGGGTAACTAAGCCCTGCCTTACATATAAAACTACTTTGCAGGTAATCTGCATATATCAGAATCATAATTTTGGATAAAGGCAAAGCCCAGCCATAAGAAGTAATAAGCTATCAGTAAGACAGAGACATCGAGAGGCAGATATGTGTTTGATCCTTACCGTTGTTCATTGCTTGCATACCATATAGACATTAGTGTATAATGCAACCCCTGGTCATTGTCTGCTGCCTTTTTACCATAATACGAGAGGGGAAAGGGTATTATCCAAAAGCTGGGGTTTAATGACAGATCCTAATGTACATTTTGATGTCATACGAGTCTGGTGACGTTTCCTTAGAAGTTAGGAAAAGCAAAACCTTTGCTGAACATGGCAAATGGTGCAGGGGTAAGCAAAGTTCAGAACATTTAAAACGTTTCTGATCTAATGTCAGATATATTTTTGAAAATATGCCTGAGAGCTGTGCATGCATTTCCTTACTGGAGCTTGTATTTCCTATTTTTGTGCATTGTGTGTTCTTAAGTACTTAACTGCACAAGTTCAGCATTATGAATTAATATACACCTTGTAAAATGCATGGGGGAAATCCCTGAAGTTTCCCAGCAGGAGGAAAGTTTAATCTGGAATTGGGAGTAAGCCATATTATATAGATCATTCTTTCACTCACCAGCTAAGTACCTTTGCCAATTATATATTTCATTGCTTTCAGGTTTAAATGCTTTTGTTAATCAACTCAATACTGTAGAGAGAGAGATAAATTAAATTTAAGAAGATTTAGATATGCTATTTCATTCATCACAGCATGTGACTTCTTTTTTGGTTTACATATGAATGCTTTCTACCTGTTTCTTTTAAATGATTTGATAAGATGACATATTTACTTTATATGCTTTAATGGTATTTTTATTTAAATTAATGAGTTGTTTTCAAACTTAAAAAAAAAAATCTAAATCAACTTTAAGTAAACCTGGATGTGATATCTGACAAAGTAACCAAGGTCATGTAAAACAAAGTTCAGATGTGCGAATAAACATTGTTAAATGAAAAAGAAGATGAAGGTTAATATGCATTTTCATAATTAACTATAAATTGTGAAAGGAATACTAACGCACATAAAACTTAGTGGTTCAAAGACTGAATCATTAGATACACACTTTACAGGGGAAGAGAGAATGAAGGTGGGAACGGCCAGGTAGACTTTTAATAGTACGATAGTATATACCTTTCTTATTTATCTCCATTTAAAATTAAATTAATCTGGAGAGTCAGTATGTAAGGAATAATGTGCATCATTTGGGGACTGGTCCAGTCGAGTGATGGCAAGCTTGTCATCACTATTTCATCAAGTTTAATATATTGATTGGACCAACTCTTCTTTTCAGCAAAAGCCGAAATGCAACATTTCAGCTATTTGCAGTGACTTAATATGTAATGAAAACAAGTAAAAAAAAGCCTGGCCACCGCGCAACTTCCTCATCTACCTACAAAAGTGCCTAGTGAACCTTAATAACTGCTGAGTCAAGACACTGCCCATGGAGTAATGATAACATGCTTAGACAGACACTGCCTTTTTTGGTATGCAATCTGCCCATGAAGTCATGGCAACTGCCTAGGTAGGAAATTATAATATGAGTCATAGCAACTGCTCGACCACATACATATCAGTGAATAATGGTAGATGCTTTGTAACGGCAATAACTTAGTCAGGACATTATGAATTTTGGTTTGATAGATATTCAGGGAAGAGGCAGCCCACTGCTTATAAATATTGGGACAAGGGGTTTAGAGGTTGTGGGTGGTGAATAAAAGTAGATACATTAAAATAAAATAGAACAGCCTGTACATACAGACAAAATACTTGGTTGAAATAGAGAGAGAAAGGGCGACAGCAGCTTTTGTGGAAAAAGTTAACTCCCAGGTGTCAAGATAACAGAATATCCTTTTTATTTAGGTAGTAATAACTAATGATAATTTGAGCTTTACAGCCCATATTACAGAATTAAGAAGCTTGGTCTTACTAAAACTATAAGGTCATTTATTTATTAAAACTCACAGAGAATGTGTTGTTACCTCTTTTCAAAAGCACAGTGTACCAGAAAACAAAAGAAAGAATATAAGGAGAAGGATCAGATAAGAAGGCAAGAAATGTGGAAAAAATATGAAAAAATGTGGAACAGGTATAAATATAGTTGCAAGTACAGAAAACTCCTGGAGCAACCTCATGTCAATTAAGATCTGATGCAGGAATGTTTAAGGAGAGGTGACTTTAAACCAAAACATGAAAGGTTAATATTAGCGGCCCAGGATAGTGGACTACGTACGTGTTGGTTTACAAAATTCATTGAACATGTGGGTGAAACAGGCAAATGCAGGTTTTGCAAAATGGAATTGGAAACAGGTGCACATCTTGTTGCTGGGTGTGATATGCTAATGGCAGAGGGCCTGTATACTGAAAGACATAATAATGTGGCAATACTGTAGCACTGGGGATTGTGCAAACATTACAGTACTGAAGTAGCTGAGAATTATTGGAAACATAAGCCGCAAAGCATTACAGAAAATGATGAAGTTTATACATGGGATCACCCATTATCAATAGTTCCAAAATAGATATGAGAAAACCAGATATAATAGTCCATGATATGAAGACAAAAGTAGCACTGAGTATTGAAATTGCTACACCCAGTGATTATAGTGTCTTACGTACAGAGACATACAAAGTTATAAAATACCAAGATTTACAGGCAGAAATGAGGGCAATGTAGAAGAAGGATACCCAGACAGTTCCAACAGTTGTAGGAGCAATGGGTCTCATAAAAAAAAGAATTTACAGTCTTATGTAGATATGCTACCTATACATGTAATTCAGTATGAATTGCAGGATGAGTCAGTTCTGGGCACACTGCAGGTACTAAGATGTGCCCTTTTGGCTAACATTAAAGACTGAAACAAAACTAATTTCATGAACTTTGATCATACTTTGACTTAGGAAAGAGGTCCACTTCCCTCATTGTATTAGAAACCCAAGAGAAATTAAACCAGCAAGAATATTTTGCTTGATGTGATAGCCTAAGATCTAATCCTTACAAATTTGCTTGAGATATTACAGAGAAGGGTAACTAAAATGATCGGTAGTCTCAATACATTTTAATATTTTGTGAATCTTAAAACTTTAAATCTGTTTTCATTAACTTACAGGCACCAACAGGACCTTATATTGGCTTGCAAAGCTTCTAATGACTCATTCATGCAGGATTGTTTAGGTTTAGGTTATCCAGACTACATGGGGAACATAGACTGTTAAGAAATCTTAGGTGATTCACTTATACTTCCAGCTACTTTACAGACAAAATTCTGTTCGAATGGAATAGACACCCTAAAGAAGATGGTAATAGTAACAGCACCAAAGTTTTTAAAAGCAGACTGGACAAGTTTTATTGTGATGATAAATACAGAGCTCTGGCATGTGTTCAGGTTGGCTTGCTTAAGGATATTATCCTCAGCCAAGAGGCAATGATAGCAATGAGGCCACTTACTCAGTGAGTATAGTGACCCATGCGGAATAATAATGGATTGTCCAGAGCCCAGTACAGCTGTGGTGTGGCATCATCTTATCCAGTACACTGTTTAATCAGACTACTGTCTAGTGTGTTATACTGTCAGTCTATCCAGAACTGTGTGCAGTGAGTTGTGCAATATGTCAGCTATGACACTGCACAGACAGAATGCTCTCTGTTGTGGTACCCAGTGCAGTCTGTTGTGGAATACCTAAGATGGGACCCTGATCATTGAGAGCGCAGCCTACTGTGGTATAGTAACAGTTTCTGAGCTGTGACAAAATCTCATGCAGGACCCTGCCAATGAGAACACTGCTTACTGTGGCATAACAACGTTTCTGAGCTGTGACAGGATATCATGTAGGAACCAGCTCAATGAGAATACTGCTTACTGTGGTATAGTAACAGTTTCTGAGTTAAGACAGAATGCCATGCAGGACCCTGTCCATTGAGAACAATGCTTACTGTGGTATAGTAACAGTTTCTGAGCTAAGACAGAATGTCATGCAGGACCCTACCCAATGTGAATACTGCCTACTCTGGTCTAATAACTGTACATACAGAATCTTGTAATGTGAGTTGTGGCAAACTCTCAACCAGAACACTGCCAATAGTACTATATCACACAATTAGCCAGGACAATGCCCAGTGAACAGTGTCACACACACAGGCAGGACAATGCCCAGTGTGCTGTGTCACACAGACAGGCAGTACAATACCCAGTGAGCCATGTCAGAGACACAGGCAGGACAATGCCCAGTTAGCCATGTCACACAGACAGGCAAGACAATGCCCAGTGAGCCATGTCACAGACAGGCAAGACAATGCCCAGTGAACTGTGTCACACAGACAGGCAAGACAATGCTCAGTGAGCCGTGTCTCTTACAGGCAGGATAATGTCCAGTGAGCCATGTCTCTTACAGGCAGGATAATATCCAGTTACCCATTTCTCTCACAGGCAGGATAATGTCCAGTGAGTCATGTCTCTCACAGGCAGGATAATGCCCAGTGAAAAATGTCTTTTTCTTACACACACACACACACACACACACACACACACACACACACAATGCCCAGTGTCATTCACAGGCAGGACAATGTCCAATGAGCTATGTCACACACACAGGCAGGACAATGCTCAGTGAGCTGTGTCACACACATACACACACACACACACACACACACACACACGCACACACGCACACACACGCCACACACACCGCACACACACACACACACACACACACACACACACACACACACACACACACACACACACACACACACACACATACACACATGCAGGACAATGGCCAGTGAGCCATACTGGGTACTTATCCCGGAAACTGTTGCCTGCACTGTGGCAACTGCTTAAACAGGGCACTGCAATCTAAATCATAACAGCTGATCATACATCATAGTAGTACCTGAATCTTGCTATCTGTTCAACCAGGACTCTGCCCTGTGTATCATGACAATGTCTAAATGAAGAAACTATTTCATCATCTATGACAACTCTTTTTGAGCCATTGCAGATGCTTAGAGTGGATGTTTCCCTCCCTGCTGTGGCACAACTTAAGGGACTTATATCTGGGTTGTGGGAACTGTTTTGCTGCTTGATCTGGAAACTGGCCTTGAGATATATTAATTACTTTTTTCTGAGTGTTTTTTGCCATCTCTATGCTTACTGACAATCAAGGCTTTCCTCAGTCAGACATGGCTCATTCATTCCTTTCAGGGGAAGAGGGCACCATCATTCAATTCATGAAGGGGGTACTTTATATGCCCTCAATGGTTTCCCAACAATGATAGCAACTATAATAGCCTAGCCTTGTCCCAGGGCAGTGGAACATGCAATCTGCATCATTGCAGTGGCATATAATGCCTTCTCCATACAAGAGAACACTTCCATATAGGTTCATAGGTTCATAGGTAGGTACTAGGCTATCGGCCCTAGGGCCTGTACAAGCCTAGCCAAAAAGGTACCCTGGCTTATGCCTCCCAAGAAAATTTTTTTCCTGCGTCCCTGTCGAGCAGAGCCACAGAGGTGATCCCGGGGTGAATTTCCTATTTCCCATCCAATCATCAAGACTTTTCTTGAAGAGTGCTAATGAGGAGCTTTGTTTGATATAGATAGGTAGCTTGTTCCAGAGTATGGGAAGTCTCTGGGACAGGAATCTATCACTCCAGCATGTTCTGTTTATTGTAGTGACAAGGTTTAGGTCCCTAGAGCATGTAGCTCAGAGGGATTGGGATTTCAGTGGAGCATGTCCAACAGCTCTGGGTTTGACATAGCTTTGTATGTTAGGCGGAGATCGCCTCTGAGTAGGCAATATACGATGGAGTAAAGCTGGAGTTTTTTGAGACGGCCTGCGTAGGGCATCTGTTTGAGGTCAGTAATCCTCTTTGTGAGGTATTTCTCTGGCTTTTCCAGTTGTTGTAGATGTCTTGTGAGGTACATACCAAAAGGGACATTATATTCTATAATGGGTCTAATGAGTGATGAGTAGAGGGGGAACAATGATCTCTTTTTTCCTGGATGAGAAACCTTTTGTAATGAGGTGTGCCACATAGAAGGCTTTCCTGACTACTGTGGCGATGTGATTATCAAAGGAGAGACTACTATCCACCTGTTTCCCAAAATCTCTTATCACACTTTCAGTGTTAAGTAGACTACCACCAATGTGGTAGCTCATGGGTACAGATTTTTTACCAAAGGGGATGACAATGCACTTTTTGGCATTGAGCTTGAGGCCATGGCTTTGACACTAGGCATCTGTCTCAGTGAGGCCCTTTTGTAGGATGTGCACATTGTTAGGAGTTTCAATTATGGCTCCTAGTTTGCAGTCATCTGTGAAATTTGTTAGCCAAAGGCCTTCTGTGTTAGCCTGTACTTCAGAAAAGTAGATACCAAACAGGAGAGGACCCAGGACTGAACCCTCCACTTACCCACTCCACTTGTCACTGGTTTGAAGTCAGATTTGGAGTCTGCTACTTTCACAGTGTGGGTTCTGTCAGTGAGCCAGTTGGCAACCCATCTTGTGACATAGGGATTTATACCTACTTTAGTGAGTTTATCTATAATTCCAGAATGGGGGATGGTGTCAAAAGCCTTGGTGAGATCTAGATGGGCTGTGTGAACCACCTTACCCTTGTCTACGGCTTTGGTGACTGCTTCAAATAAGTCAGTCAGGTTTAGGAGACATGATCTGCCTTTTACAAACTCGAACTGGGTGGGGTCCAAAATTTGGATATTACCAATGTCTTTGTTTATAAGTTCCATGATGATACGTTCCATGGCCTTACAGACCAGGCTTGTTAGGCTAATGGGGCAGTAGTTCCCGGGGTCCAAGGTGGCTCCCCCTTTGTGGAGTGGGATAACCATCACTGTATGCCATTCAGTGGGCACAAAGCCTGAGGTGATGCTATGATTGAACACGGTGCATAGGTGGGGTGCCAGTTCATTCTGTAGTTCATGTAGAACGCAGCCTGGGATGTTGTCAGGTCCCATGGATGCTGTGTTCTTGGCTTTGGAGAGTGTGGTTTTTACCTGTGCAGCCGTGATTGCAGGAACTTTGCATTCTTCTGGTATAGAGATGGGCCCGTTAGGGGGTGGAGGGGGTAAGTCAGCACTGAAACTATCTGCCAGGATGCTGGCAATATCAGTTGGTTCTGTATATTTAGTGCCATTGTGATGTAACTCAGAGCAGATCTGAGTGTTGCCATTGAGATTCTTGACATAGCTATAGAATGCTTTGTGGTTGTCTTTAGAATCAGTGGTGATTTTGTTTTCAAAGCTAACTTTGAAGGATTTTATGAGGGATCTCAGCTTCTTACTGATGCTGACCAGAGAGTTCTTCCAGTCATGAGATTTTACTCTTTTTTGCAACAGTTTCTTTCTTCTGTTGTAGAGTTTGTTTATGGCAGGGAACCACCAGATTGGCTTCTTTTTTTTGGAGGATACCATCTTGGTTCTGTTAGGGATAGCATGATCCATGCACTTGTGTAAGTGCTTATAAAGTGCATTTGTGTAGGATTCAGCAGTCGTATCTCTATTGTCCGTCTGTATGGGTGTTGTGAAGTTTGCCACTTCTGTCTTAAGAAGCATGAAGTTGGCTTTGGAAAAAAGTTTACTGTGGTTTCCCTAATGGGGGGTGGGGGCGAGATGTGGATATCTAGGGTGATTAGCTTATGGTCGAATCTGACCAACTAGGAATTGACCTCTGGTGTGGAACACTGGTCGCTCATGTTGGTAATGACCAGGTCTAGGATATTGCTGCCCCTGGTGGGGGTGTGGAAAAGTTGATCCAAGGTGTTGGAATTTATGAATTCCAGAAAATGTTGAGCAAAAGAGTTGGTACATGAGTAGTTTTTCCAGCTAATGGTGGGGTAGTTGAAATTGCCCATTATTAGGGTGTTGGGTTGTACCGTACTATTTTCCAGTGTATCAAGAAATGAGGAGAGGGAATCCTGGGGCATGGTGGGGGATCTGTAGCAAGTTACAATTTGGATTGCGGTCTTGCCCAGTTAGTTGCACTTGGATAATCTCGGCTGCATTATGCTGCACAACTAGCCTGGAGGTGTGGATATCCTTAATGAATATGGACATGCCTCCATCTTTAGTGTTTCAGTCCAGGTTAGGTGGCCGAAAGGTGTGGTATGAATTATAGCCTGGTAATGCAGGGGTGCTCTCTGGAGCCTTGAACCAGGTCTCTGTCACTGCACAGATGTCAATGTTCTCCATTTTAAGGAGTGCCTCAAGTGAATGCATTTTGAGGTTTACACTTCTAGCATTGAGTGGCATTACCCTCAGATTTTGCTTGCTTGTACCTGTTACATTGGTGAATTTGTCATTTGAACCTTGCCTAAAAAAGCACTATAGGGGTGGCAAGAGCCTTAGCCAGTATCCGGAATCCCAAGGTCGACAGGTGCAGGCCATCTCTGGCAAAGCATCATGGTCTTTTGATCATGTCATCCCAGGCAGACAGATACTGGATCCCTTTAGAATTACACCAGAAGCTTAGCCAATTGTTGAAGTCAATCATTTTGTCCTTGTACTGTGGTATCTTTCTGGGTGATGGCAGGATGCTATTTAGGGCTAGGGTCATACCTGCCTGGGCTGCAAGATCAGAGAGCTTCTCCACATCTCTTTTCATGTAGTCCAGGGAAATACATCTCAGGTCATTCACACCAACATGGACAATGACAGAGTCATATCTGTACTTGTTGTGGAGTGACCTGAGTGCATGCATTATGTGGCAGATCTTGGCACCTGACAGGCAGCTGACAGTAACTTTCTCCTTGTTTAGCCTGGTCAGTGGAACATCAGTGTGCCTGACTATAGAGTCACCTATGACTAGAGTGTTGGGTACGTTGTTATGCCTTATGGGCTGTGGTTGAGTGGCACACTGAGTTTGTGGGCTATGTGTCATTTGGGTTGTGTTGGGGGGGGGTGGAGGTTTCATGCATTTCTGCTTTGGAGTTCTCTGTTTCTTGAGCAGATTTTTATTGACAGCCTCCACAAATGTAGGTGTGTGTTTTGTGTTGCTATGTGTGTGTTTTGGTGGTGTAGGTTTTGAGGGACTATGTGGTGAGTGTGGTGTGGTGCAAGTGTTTACCTTCTGCTCTTAACTGTTTAGTCTAGTCTTGGGTGAAGAGAGCTTTGCTTCCTGTTTGGCTATATAAGTGCATCTCTCACATGTTGTAGTGTTGGGTGGTAGGAGGAGAGGGTTGTCTGTGTACATGAGGCAATTGCTGCACTGCCCCAAAATGCCCAGATTCATCAGGTAGACAGGAGAAAACACTGGGAGCTGACCCTTAGACATGCCTGGATAGGTGCTTATTTATTACGTACTAAAAACTGTTTTCCTCTAGACAAGTGAGGAAAGTTGAGTGCTGTAGTAATTTGTAGCTTATTTAGTGCTTACAATGAGTTCTGAACAAGTGATGAGCTCAAACAAACAGGTTTGAGTGCTAAAACTAAAAAAATGGCTAGTTCTAAGGGAAAAATTGAAGAGCAGACTTTATGGCACCAGGAATAGTTTAACCTTAGCTAAGCAGTGATGCATAAAGTGTATTTTATTTTATATAACAGTAGTAAATGAGCAAACTGATTTAAACAAATTAACCAGTAAAAAGCTAAAAATTGAGCCCATTTCCAGCAGTCTTCGATCAGACAAGTTCTAACTGCACACTCCTGCCACTAGGGTGCAGGGGAACCTTCTCCAAAAATAGATGGTCTGGAGTAGTGCTCAAGTTATACAAACAAAGCTAGATTCAGCAGGTCTGAATTTAGTCTATGCTACAGCAAACAAGGCGTACTGATTTCAGAAAGAAACAGTTCAAATAAGCAGGCACAATAAGCCTTTAACCAGAAAATTCCAGCTCAGAAGGGCAGAATCTACCCTCTCCTCCCACAAGAGTGCAGACCACACCTTCTTAATGTAAAATAACTGGCCCAAAGCCCAAGTGCTTAAACTAGAACTAATACACTCTTAGAATAACAGACACTAAGCCTTCAATCAGCAACCTCCAACTTAGAAGGATGTAAGCTACCTGTCCTGCCACAGCAGTGCAGACCACAAACCTTCTTAATGTAAAACTGGTCTGAAGCCCAAGTGCTTCAACCAAAGGCTTAGAATAACATTTACAATTTAATCAGGCTACTAACAAGCAGTAATAAATGCAGCATAATAAATGCAATAAAGTAGGAAGAAACACAAATACAGTAAAAGCAGATGAATAAAGTGCAATTTTTTTTATAACAATAGAAAAGGAGCAAACTGATTTAAACAAATTACCCAATTAACCAGTAAAAAAGCTCAAAACTGAGCCGTGTTCCAACAGTCTTCAATCAGACAAGTTCTAATGGCACACTCCTGCCACTAGGATGCAGGGGAACCTTTTCCAAAAAAAGATGGCCTGGATTAGTGCTCAAGTTATACAAACATAGCTAGATTCAGCATGCCTGAATCTAGTCTATACTACAGCAAACAAGGTGCACCAGTTTCAGAAAGAAACAGTTCAAATAAGCAGCCACAATAATCCTTTAACCAGAAATTCCCAGCTCAGAAGGGCAGAATCTAACCTCTCCTCCCACAAGAGTGCAGACCACAAACTTTCTTAATGTAAAATAACTGACCTGAAGCCCAAGTGCTTAAACCAGAACTAATACACTTTTAGAATAACAGACATTGAGCCTAAAATCAGCAATTCCCAATTTAGAAGGATGTAAGCTACCTGTCTTGCCACAACAGTGCAGACCACAAACCTTCTTAATATAAAACAACTGGTCTGAATCCCAAGTGCTTAAAGCAAAAGGCTTAGAATAACAATTACAATTTAATCAGGCTACTTCTTCTTCTGGCTTTTCCCGGTTAGGAGTCGCCACAGGGGATCACCTGTCCGCTCATGATTGGCAGTGGAGTTTTATGGTGTCGAGTTGCCAGCCCAGTGCCCAACCTTCTACAGAAGGCACACACACTCACACCTAGGGCCAAGTTAGAGTGTCCAATCCACCTACAGCATGTCTTTGGGATGTGGGAGGAAACCGGAGCACCTGGAGGAAACCCACTCAACCACAGGGAGGACATGCAGACTCTGCACAGAAGGCACCCCAGCCAAGGATTGAACCGGAGAACCTCTTGCTGTGAGGCAGCTACGCTAACCACTGCACCACTGCGGCCACCCACGATTTAATCAGGCTACTACCAAGCAGTAATAAATGCAGCAGAATAAATACAATTGAGTACTTTTAAGAAGAGGCAAAAGCAAAATAAAGTGAACATTTTTTTTTTTTTTTTACTAAAGTGCAAGGACAGAGGAAGGAGGAGCAGAGGTTAAGAACCTATGTGGGTTGGCCTTCTCAAATGTTCTCTCTCTTTATTAAGTAGAGTGAACACCAGACTGGGAGGGGTGTCCCAGATCAAATTTACAGTACGGGCGGGCAACAGCAAAGCCACCAACTATAACACCACCACAAGAATAGGGTGGGGGGGGGACAGTTTCCCAACAGATGAGAACAGAAAACAATGCCAGAAAATATATAAAACAATTCAGTCAGGCAAAATTAAGACAATGTAGAACTCTGAAAGGTTAAAATGCCAAGAAATATACTTATCAATCAGCAATATATTTCCAGATAGTTTGAGAATCACACTAGCCAGAACCCAGGAGTTTCCAACAGTGACTAGAGCTGCACTAAGAGCTACTACCAGGAAGTGGCTTGAGGAACCAAATCTCTGCCCCTATGCCACACATTTACATAACTGATATTCTTCTGGGGGACTGTAGCAGGGTGCATTTGGCTCTGCCCTGCCTTCCTTACCAGGATGAGACTGTCCATCCTCACCTAACAGGTATATCATGTTCCTCAGCCACTAATTGAACATGGTCATCTAGGCCACTGACCATAGTTTGGGCTCTATTCCTGTATGTAATATGATATGGCAAGTCATGGGCAGTACTCAGCCATGGCAGTTGAAATCTGGCAGTTGGTGCAAAGGTTTAAGACTGTGAGCTGTAGTTCCTGTGATAACAGTATGATTCCTTCAGCCCTCATTTGTTTTCTGTGTGACCTTGAGCAAGTCACTTAACCAGACATTGCTCCTGTGTCACCCCAGACAAGGGATTGTGTGTCCAGTGGGCCTACATGGTTAACAAATGATTATTATGGGTGAGAGTTGGCATAATGATTAAGGTGTTTAACTCACAGACACAAGGTAGAGGGTTTGAATCTCACCTTTGGAACCATGGCTAGGTTTAAAAATGCCTCCTGGGGTTGTTAGCCTACTAATTACTTACGAACAAATGGTTAACTATGGCATTATCCACTGGACTAGTAAAAAGTACTAATATTTACTCTCTTATGTATACCTTTCGGATTCATATTTGAATAGTAGCTCTAATAATCTTACTAATATTTTATGAAAGGCCATCTTTTACACATTGTATTTTTAGTAAGAAATACTTGTTGTATTTGCAATTTCTGGATGCCTTTTACTTTAAGAAAATTAGTTACTGATAAGTCACACGATTGCCCTTTGGTATACATGAGATGCTTATTTAAGGCATTACTTTTTTTTTGTTCTGAAGTCCTATGAGTATGTAGGATGAAAGTGCTTAACCAAACCTTTATTTGGACTGGATAAATCAATTTTATTTTGCTATCCTCATCTTCTTTCTGGCTCCAGTCACAACGTGAGCTGTTTTTTTTTTCAGCTGCATATTTTAAATGCTTCTTTTTGGTTCTAAATAACAGCCCGTTCTTGATCAACCCTAGTCCCAGTGGTGGGGAATGAATGGGCTTATCGGCTGGGAACAGCATGCCAACCAACAGTCAGCGGAGGTAAAGCATGAGCAAATAAAAAAAAAACAGTGTTGCTGCTGCTAAATAATGCTTTCAATATTGCAAAATAAAAGGGAAAACATTTACAGGTATAAACATAATTTTCCTTTATCATATTTGTTTTGTAGATTCCAACAGGCTCTGATATAAGTATGTCAAGTATTCTGAAAATGAGTACTAAGTGGGAAAAGGCAGTAAGGAAAACTTTGGGGAACCTAGTACAGAGGGAGAAAGCCTCAGGAAGTATCCCTTTAGGAAATCAGACCTGGAGTACCTTAAGTTCTGCAGGATTCTTTTCTAGATGAATGTTGGCAAAATTAAATCTGTGCAGAGAACGGCAACACAAAATGAACTAGGAAGAGCAACTGTTGTAACTTCATAACATATACAACCTAGAAGGGAGGGGACATGACACAAAATGTGGAATGCTTCGAAAGAATTACCAACATCTAGGCAGGCAGGAATCATTCAGAGGATGAAGTAACTGTGCACAATGAAGAAATAGTAGGATACAGAGGGCTTACAGTTTGGGGGTAATTTTAGAAATCATTTTTATAGAGAAGGCTGTTGATGTATGAAATAATATTCTTGAGGTGGCTATGTAGTCAAAAGCAATAGTGCAGTTCAAGAATGCATAGCATAGAAGTAAAACAAGCCTTGAGGATGTGGGAAAAAGTACAATGCTGGTTATCAGGGAATCGCATCTTACCCACTTGGGAAGAAAACGGGCAGATTCTATGGGTGGAGCATTCATTACCTGTCAAAAGTGTCTGGGAACTCTGAGAGGTACTGCTGGCTCCACTGCAATGTCATAGTCATCAAACAGCTTGATATAAAGACACTTCCAGAGAAATGAAAGAAAGGGAGTGGGGTTCCAGTTCACAAGCAGGAATAAATCTAACAATTACACACCAGTAGACACACCAGCACTGCTGGGAAACTTTTCACAATTAGCATTTAAAGGAAGAACTACTGAACATGTAAAGTTCACTGGAAGACAAGATGTGAGATGGCATGGATTCTTCAAACTAAAGTCAGTTAAACAATTCGACTGAATTTTATGATTGGAAAAGGAGGCTAGAATGATAGATTTGTGTGGACAGTGAATAACGTATCTAACTTGTATTTGAGTGAGATTTTTCATTTAGTCCCATGCAGAAGGGCTGTGAATTTGATGGGTTGTTTAGGTGTGGCTAACGTACCTAACTGTGTAAGGAAACTGTTCCACTGTAGAAAACAAGCTATGAGTGTTAGTGAGACTTGATGTAAAGAATGAAAGGTGACCTAATGTGACCAGCCCTGTTAAATGATGGCTCAGTTACTGACCTCGAGTGCTAACTGAGGTAATGCTTGCAAATAATTTTTCATCCCAGACTGTGCTCCTTAGCAGGTCATATAGGGTTTGGTACTAGTCTCACTTCTGTATTCCTTTCTCATTAGTGGCTTTATTTGTGGCCTTTTCAGTCTCAGGGTCATGCCACACATAGATGAACTGGACCTCTTTTTGTCCTTGACATACTCTGAGTGATGATCTGGACTCTCCACCTGGAGTTTGACCACATCTAGGAGTGATTTACAAGATAAACATTTCTCACCAGCTCCTGGGGGACATTATACATGGTATTCGGACCTCTCTAAAGTGTATGACAAGCAGAAGCACTCCTGATTGCACTCTCTTTGCCACATGAATAATCCAATCCTATACTTGCCTTCACCTTTCACATTGTGGGTCATTTGTAAGGTATTGAGCCAACTCAGTCTGGCCTGTAAAGGTTCCCTGGCTTTTTAACTGAAAAGCCTCAAGTGCCATTAAGAAATTGCCTTTATACATACACAAGACCGGTTCATATTGTGACACAAAGCATTGACACAGCACATTAAACAAGGTTTTTAGATGTATTCCCTTATCTGGTCCCCATCATATCCACTGTAGTTTAATAGTGATGTAGGGGAGGCTGCCAGATGACGAGCCTGGTACACCTTGAGCTCTGTTACCAAGTTACTTTATGATGACTGCTGTCCTTCTCCTTCCAGACACCTTTGCAGACAATGGTCACACAATAAAATAACTTACTCCTGTGACAGGAAATTTTCCAAGCTGAGAAAAATTAAGACTGGGTGAGTAGGGCAAACTATCAGCTTAACCTAGAAGTGCTGAAGCTTATAAGAAATTTAAGTGCAAAGGTTTACACTATTATAAGAAACATGCTGTGTTCAGCTGTGACCCTGGATAGCCTACACCCATCTCTCCTTTACTTTACTAGTTATTCTACTGGTGGATTAAGATTGAACTTAAGAGCATTGACTGCCCAAGCTTCAACTCACCAGCGATCGGAGTTCCTCCATATGGAATCACTGGCAGTGAGTTATGGCAGAAGTGATTGCTTTTTTGCGGGACTTTCCTCTTTTTTTGATTAAGTGCAACCTTGAAATTGGGCTATATAAATTCAAGGGTATGGGAGCTTGCTCCACACATTAAGGGTGCAGGGGTGCTGCACCTACAAAAAAAAACTTAAAAACATGTTTTTTGGCAAGATGTTTTTAGCAAATGCAGTTGGGATATTCTGATCCATGTTGCATTTGCTTTTGTTCATTCAGTGTGGAAGTCTTTAGTAGTCCTGTTAACATATCTACATTTCAGGAACACCTTTCTAGTACAACTTACACACACAATGCAAATGGGTTCTTTTGTCTTCTTTGTGTTCTTTTCTTCCTGTCACCTAGCCTTACCCCCTACCATTATGTATACTAACAGTATTCCTTCTGCCACATTAAACTTTTGCACTTTTTCCTAGATATTTGACTGGATGTTCCCATTTCAGTTAGCTCTGTTGTCTCAGTTTTTGATACTACACTAAAGTCATGGCAGGAAACGTAACTATCTTTCCTCAACCTATACTCATTTTTTTATTCAGTGGTTTAATATATCAGCTACTGGCTTATATAAACTTCACAATACAATGGGTGTAATCATTATTGATAATTCATCTTTCACTGGGCTGATTCCATTGCCAGTTTATGGATTTTCTTGCTGCACGGTATTTTTCAGTTGCTGTCTTCATAAACGCTTGAAGATATAATACTGAAATGTTTCTTACTGTTTCTACATACACTGAAAAAGTAACATGTAGTAGTTGCTATCTGTTTCTAAAATACTGTTAAATCCTTGTTCACTGTGCATCTTTGGAATAGATTACAGCAAAAAAGGGTCTCCAGACCAGCTCACTTAGATTGTTAACACAAAAACTAATTATTAAATAATTCTATAACCTTGTTCCTTTTTGCCCTCCTGTGCCTTCTAACCATCAAATCTCCCAGTTGGACTTGTCTTGAACCCATTTATTCCCTAGTATCCATGTATCCCTGATACCATACAGTCAGCCATGAGTGTGGTTTCTGCCTCTTTCTGTACTAAGCCATCTGCCAAAGTTAATGCTTGTCTGGGCACCCTCCCCCCTCATCCAAGGGAATCCAGCTTAACCCTTGTACCAGGGCCCTATGAAGATCATTTCTTCTGCCCCAGACACAAGAAATAGCAGTGGCTCATATCATATCCCAAGAAAGTTATGGAAGTATTTCTTACATAGTCCATGACATAGCTTCAAAGTTGCATACAAAAATGGTGGAAGTACAAGCAGAGACTTAAAAGATGTAAAGTACTTGGAATCGACAGGAGAAGAGTTTTGGGTGGAAGTGTATTACAGAAATCAGAAGAAATTGTGTGGGCTTCACATGTTCTTCCCACAGCCATGCAAGTTTTCTTATGGCCCCAACCCTACCATGTTGTCTGAAGTGAATGCTAGCATCACGTTTAGGGCTTCTTATGCTCCCCTATATACCTGCGTGCTCCCACACATGCGATGCTATGGATTATCTTCATCATCTGGTGATAGTGAAGCCCAAATTGAAGTAAAAGCCGCAAAAGTTCAATTGCTTACAAACCCTGGTCTATTCAGAACAAGATGTATATCTCCAAAAATGCTGTGTAATGGATAGGACTGTTAAAAAACCTCTTTAATAAAAATTATTTAAAATAAGATAAGTGCTTTCATTTTGTTTCACCACAAAACTTCATCACATAACTCCAAGGAAGTACGGCCAAGAATTTATGTGAGACATCACTCCTCAGCAGCCATTATACAAGACATTACTCCTCAGCAGCCATTCAAAGTGTCAAAATTGAGTTAGCACGCCCTTAAAGAGAAACTTGCATTATCTTCTTAAAGCCTTTAATTTTAACATACTGGAAATGGAGATACATTCATTAATACCTGGCCAAACATCACCTCAAAACACTAGCCACCAAAATACTTCCCTTCTTTCTAGAAATAAGTGCCATGGGCCTCCTCTAGCCCCTTGGTGGATCTGTTCGATAACTACAAAATAAAAATAATGGTCATGAAATTCTGCTACATGTTTAGCCAGGGCATTCATAATGTTGCCTTTTTGTATGCATCCTTTCTTTTAAGACATGTTCTGTCTTCCCAATATAAAATAATGGACATACCTGACAGACAGCAGCACAGATCACACCTTTGCTGTTACAATCAAATTTTCCTCTAACCCGAACATATTGTTTTTTTATTCAAAAAGCATCACCCACTTGGATCCACTTACAGAACGAACATTGCCCACATTTGGTTATTTTACAACATTACTGGTTGCATTGATATTAAGCATTGTACCTTCTAACATCTTTATGTTCTTCTCTCATCTGAAAACCACCAAAGTGTGCTCTGGAAGTAGTTGTAAAAGTTCCCTGTTTTCCTTAAATAAATTCCAATTCTTCTTAGGTATCCATCCATAATAATGGTGCTGTTATATTTGAAACTGGAAAAGAAGATAACAATGGAACTGGTGATCTAGGGAGTGCCTTCATTACCGATGTTAACCAAGACCATTATAGGTTCATAGGTTCATACTAGGCTATCTGCCCTAGGGCATTTATAAGCCTAGCCCAGAGTTTTGTGGCTTTCGCCACCCCTTTAGTTTGAAGGATACTATACCCATTATTTTGCTGTGCCTCTGTCAAGCAGTGACACCGAGGTTATCCCTGGGGTATACCTGCGATCTCCCATCCATTGGTCAAGATTTCTCTTGAACAAGGCCAGCGAGGTGCTCTGCCTCACATGTACCGGGATTTTGTTCCACAGCATAGGGAGTCTCTGGGTGATGAATCTGTCCCTCCAGCATGCCCTATTAATAGCTGTGTTGAGGTTTAAGTCTCTTGCCCAATGGATTTAGATTTTTTGAGGTGAAGCATGTTCATTAATTCTGGGCTGGACATGGCCTTGTATGTCAAGCACAGGTCACCTCTGAGCAGACGGTAAGCGACTGAATAGAGCTGGAGTTCCTTCAGTCGGGCAGCATAAGACATATTTTTGAGACCCTTTATCCTTTTGGTGAGGAACTTTTGGGGCCTTTCCAATTGCTGCAGGTGTCGGGTCAGATACATTCTGAATGGGGCATTGTACTCAATCATTGGTCTGATGAGTGATGAGTACAGGAGCGATGACCTCCCTTGATCTAGATGTGAATCCCTTCATGATCAGGTGGGCAATGTAGAAGGTCTTCCTAACTACTTTGGCAACGTGAGTGTCAAACGAAAGGCCACTGTCAACCTGGGTCCCCAGATCCCTGATAACCTCTTCTGTGCTTAGTGGATTGACACCTATATGGTAACTAGGGGTAACCTTGTTTTTCCCGAAGGGTATGACTATGCATTTTTTGGCGTTTAACTTTAGGCCATGGTTCTGGCACCAGTTATCCATTTCTATTAGACTTTAAGATGGATACTTAAGAAGAATTTCAATGTTCGTTCTGTAAGTGGAACCACTAACCATGATGCATGCAAACCTACAATGCAAAAAAACAACAGCAAAAAAACTAATTTTGTTACATAACTCCAAGATTGCACAATATCTGGGAAAGGGCTTATTTCCCATCCCCGAGAACTGTGTAATCTTGCAGACCTGTTTACTAAACAGATGTCAGCTAAAAGTATATTTAAATTTAGTATCCTCATATATGTTATTCACTAGATCACTGCTACATCGGGGACTTTCCCCCTGCAAAGGTTTTGTTCATCCTGCCAGCCTTCTAAAGCTCCGGAGCCTTCCTACATGAGGTATACATTTGCCTTAGGTACTCAATACCAGCATTCTAAATTTAAACAAGAGAAATCAGATTAAGGCCAATTAAAAAATGACAAGGGGACTATAAGGCAAAGCAGGGAAGGTTCTTGAGCTTCAACAGTATGTAGATCAGTCCTGACTATGTCTTTCCAATCCCTTTTTCCCACCCTGGCCAGTTATCCCCCCCCCCAGTCTCCAGAGCTGCTGGGAAATTATCCTGTTGCCTCACATTATGGTAAACAATCTCTACAGATATATATGTGTTAAGCAGTTGGCTCAGACGATTAGGGCTGTAAACTGTTGTTCCAGTGGTACAGAGTTTGATTCCCTCAGCCTTTATTTGTCTACTGTGTGACCTTACCAAGACAGTGCTTGGGAACAACTGGAAATTTGAGCTAGGCTGCTCAATGGTCCCCTGGGCTGCAAGCCCAGTAACTACATATAAGCATCACAAAAAGAAATTAAAAGCTTCAGTGGGATTCTCCAAACCAACTCTTCCAGGCATTTTTCAGGTTTCTAAACATCACAATCGTCTTATCCTTCTGTTATTTCAAACCTTCTTCTGTTAGAATAGATAGACAGAAGTGTCTCATCCACTATGGGAAAAAAGGGTTTTATTCAAGGTTATTTTTAGTCCTGAAAAAGTGCAAATTGGAGGCCAGTTCTAGACCTGTTCAGATTCAACACCTTTTTGGAGGGCTCCCCAGCTGTGCACACAAATCCTCTGTTAGTATTCTAGATTTAAAAGATACTTACTTATACATTCCTATCCACAAGAGTCACAGAATATATTAAAGATTCTCTGCCTCAGGTCTGCACTATCAGTTTACTTCTGTGACCTTTGGACTTTCTAAAGTTCCAAGGATATTTGGAAAATGTTTTGATTCAGTTATAGCCTTTTGCAGGCTCCAAGGAATTCACAAATATCTTATGTGGTTCATTGTTATATTCAAGCACTGTCCGTTTCAGAGGAACTAAAGGCTTTAAAGTTTACCATGAATCTTCTTTAAAATCTAGGACTTTATCTCAGCTTAAAGAAATATTATCTAATTCTTTTATACATAGTAATCTTTCTAGATTTCCTAATAGATACCACATTACAGACAGCCTTTCTATCACCAGGCAAAATGGTAGCATACAAAAAAATGCCCTCTGAATCCAGCAAAACAAAACTCTGTCTCAGCCAGAGAATTTTCAGAAGTCCTGCAGTTCATGTCTTTAACTATCGTCACAGTTCCTCATGCCAGGTTCCATATGAAGAAAACCCAGAAATATCTCAGTAAGTGTGGACCAGCACCAGAATTCTCTCAATCAACAATCTCATCAGAGATCCAGGGAAACACACCAAATAATTCGTAAACAATAAGACAATTAGAGGGCAAATTTCTAATAATATGACAATGAGAATAATTACACAATAAAATAAATGTACAATAGACATGACATTTTGATAATTGTCACGCTACTGTTTATAGTTAATTTGCTTTGTATGTATACAGCTTGGGAACACTTCACAATGCCAAAATCCTGAAAGATCGAATTTCATATGGCAAAGACCATATGATCGAACTTTTGGAATCCTGACATTGTGAAAGGAGATCTGCATACAGCGCGAAATGGGAGATTTCCCTTTTCCTCACTGTAGTGCGATCTTGGAGTTGGAATATTTAAGTAGCGGGGGTGTGGGGTACAGGAGGGCCTGCCCCCCTGAAGAAACATTTAAATTGCTTGTTTTTTTTTTATTTGTTTTGGAATTTTGATATTCCGAAACATCAATCATATGGTCTTGGTCATATGAAATTCGATGTTTAGGAATTTCGAGATTCTGAAGTGAATCCGTACAGCTTGCATAAGGTGAAATACCAGCTTCTTGTAGATGAAAGATTGACTCTTGTAAGTAGCTCCTGTCTCCTTGCCTCACCCCACCCACTGAGTACTATGACAGATTAACTCTTGTGACTGGTTCCTGTCTCCCTGCTTCACCCCACCCACTGAGTACTAACTGACTTGTAATTTTCTGATCTGCATCTTATTACCTTATGAATGCATCATGCTGTATGTTTATCGTATATTTTATTTGAACTAAACAAGCTGGGTTCATAAACCCTGGCTAAACTTCATATATGGATAAGTGTGTGCCTGTGGCCTTGTATGTATGTGTGCAGCAGATGGAGTCTAAAGTTGTTCAGGGTCATAGTGAACTACAGCAATGAAAGCAAGTTGGCCTTATGCTTTGAAGGTACTGATGGCTGTGGAGCACACAAACTGTCCCCATGATTGGGGCAGTGTGGTATAACAGGAAAAATGTAAATGATCTACAAGTACAACCAAAACCAGAACCACAGGCTTGGAGACCACTGTAAAGGTGAACTGCGTTTTGTCACTTGTGCAAACAGGGATGAGAAACTGAAGATGATGCACAGCAGTGAAGCAGGCATGTGTATAGACCCACCACTGGAGGCGTGGCCAGGTGCATAAAGATTAGCCAGCATTGGGTGGAATGATGGCTGTAGCATGTGTGATTTGAGACCACACTAACAGTAAGAGAGGCACATAATGGTACACCATGTCACAGCTGTGCCATACAGGGAGCAAAGCCAGCCCCGCCCAACACCCATAAAGAGAAGCAGAACTGCATGCAAAGAAAAAATGAGTTGCAATAAGATCCACATTATGAAAATGATGCAAGGGCATCCATGAATAACCAGAATAATAACATTCCAAAGATATGCATTTGGAGTGTTTCTCCTTGGTCCTCTGCTGAAAATGGGCTCTGTTCCAGTCAGACTTTCTAGGTAAAAACATGTTAAATAAAATTAAATAAATAAATAAATAACATACAGCTTGCAATTGTAATGATTTTTTAGGATTTTTTTATTAGAATTTCAAGGTAGTTGAGTCTCATGATCAGTTATGTCTTGTATGTACTTACCCTTAAACTGTACCCCTTTTTCCAAGAGAGCTAAGCTGGTTAAGCCTGGTGTAAATTTGTGGGTATTCATCCAATCATCCTGGTATTATTTGAAGAATAATAGTGTAGGAGTAGTTTATACCAGAGATTGTAGATGCACTGTATGATTAATTTATTTCTTCATCCCATTTTATTTACTTGCTGGGAAGATTTAGGTCAGTGGTTCTGGTATTTGTACAACTACTTTTGTTACAGAGATCCAGAACAACTGGGTCACCAATGGCACATCTGTCATAGCATAAATATTCCCTCAAAATCTATAAGATACTGACCAATCTCAAGGCGCAGAAGGATGAAGCCCTTATTGTGCCAAAGGTGACCACTGTTTGATTAAAGGCATGAGGAGACAGGGTGGGGGAAGGAGTGAGCGGATGATGTCTGCATGCCCATTCTGGGGGGTGGGTGCAGCCTAGGCTTGTCGCGATAGTAAAAATAAGAGCCTGGCATACCTCTCAACCTCGTAGAGAAGAAATCTGGACAAAGGCCCAAAAATAGGGGCAATTTTTAAATATTGTTCTTACAAACGTAGAAAGTTGGATAGAATAACAGGTTGTGTATTAGTATGAATTTTCTGAAGGATATGAAGTCTGAAAACTCAAATATCTGTCATTTTCAAACTTCAATCTTTAATTTGCCAGAAAACTACTATTTTATGAAAAACAGAACAAAAATATGAGGCCAAAATCTGGACATTCTGCAAAAAGCTGTACAGTTGAGAGATACTGAGCCTGGTGATGGCCATGTTGTGGGTGGCAGCAGGATGTTGGTGTAGCAGCATCTTCAGTCTCCTCATCATCTCCAGGTATAGGTCAGGCTGAGCCTGGGGGAGGATAATGCAGGTCATTGTTAGCTGTTATTAAAAAAAAAAGTATACAACACACTGAATAAATGGTTACTGCTCATACCTTGTCTAGGTACTTCAGCTTCTTCAAGCCTGTGGCCTTCTTAGTTAGGAACCTCTTGTGTCTGTCTAATTATTTGAGATATTAGTGAGGTACATCTTGAAGGGGGCATTGTACTCAGTACTTGGACAAATCAATGCTGAATATAAGGGAACAATGTCCTTCAGATGATATTCCCTTGCCAATCATCTGTGCTAACTAGAAAGATTTTCTGAAAATTGATGTCACATGATGATTAAATGAAAGAGAATTTTCAACCCATGTTACAAGATCCCTTTTCTATACTTTATGTTGAGGAGAGGAAATGCATTTAATCTGAGCTAATTTTCAGTGTACCAAGTATTTGTGAGTATAAGTTCTTGCTGAAAGGCTTGGTTGCCAGATGGGAAATTGACAATATCTCACAGTTTGCAGTCATCTGCAGATTTAGTAAGCCACAGTTTCTGATTCCTCGTCTGGAGATCAGAAAAGTAAATGTTGAAAAGTAGGGGTCCCAGTACAAAGCCCTAGGGACACAAATGTTTACTTTCATACTTTCTGAGGAGGTGTCCTCCATACGCAATGCGTTGCCTCTGTCATTTAGCCAGTTTGCTATAAATCTCACCACATGGATGTAGTTTTAAAGCATTTAGCTTGCTTACAGTACTAACAAGGGCCATAGTGCTGAATTACTTGGCCAGACCGAGAAGCAGTATGTGCATAGCGTGACCACTGTTGACAACCTGTACAATCCTTTCAAAGATGTTAACCAGATTCATTAGGCAGGATCTTCCCATGACAAATATAAACTCCTGAGGGTCAAACCTAATAAGAATTTTGATACCATAATTTATGAAGCCAGTCATTATACAGCCTGTGGCTTTACAAATGAGGACTGTCAGGCTGATGGGTCTGTAACTCCCATAGTCAGTGGTAGTGCCACTCTTATGTAGCAGCATCACCACTATGGTGCCCCAAACTTCAGGAAGAAAACCTTTTACCTAAACTTAGGTTAAACAGTTTCAGGATTTGCTCTGTGAGGACATGCTTAGCTCTTAAACTTCCAGGTATATTATCTGGCCGCATGGAAGAAATATTTTTTGTCTAAGATACCACATTCAGTACAGGGTGTAAGAGATTCAGGGGGTTTGTGGACTTTGGATAGAGGCATGGTGAGATGTAAGAGTTAACACTATTTGTTTACAAGTATATTGGCAACATCTATTGGATTTGAGTGGGAGACACCATTTTGTATAAGTTCATAGCAATATTGGGTGTTATTCCTTAGTTTCCTAACACAACTAAACAAGAATACATAACTGTCCTTAGCTTCAGATGATAACCTAAGCTCATGGGTTGCTTTAACAGACCTAAAGTATTTTCAAGTTATTAGTAATTTTATTTATTTTACATTTGTTAACCGGAATAGTCCGACTGGACGTGTGTCCATTTACAGCGGAGGCCCGTGGAGAAAAGCTCCAAATTCTTATACAGAAGAGATAAACGTACATTGTAGGTAATGCTCTACATTATTTAAGATTAATAATAAGCATCTTTATGTACACCTTATTTTGCAGTACAGCTCAACAACCACTTACATTTAAAATACACGTTTTTACAGCAGCTTATATTTATGATAAACAGGTTTTTGTGTGTATAACAGAAAACAAGCAGTTACTGGTAAAAGATGACTTTACTAGTAGGAAGACAAGAGTTAAGAGTTAACCTGAAAAAGGGAATTACATTTTATAGTGGGAGTACCTGAGTTTGTAGCAGAATAATAGGAGACTGCATTAATCGTTGCTGCAGTGGGAGTTACTGAGTTTATAGCAGAACATCAGGGGACTGCATCTACAATTCTTTTATGCAGTATCAGGACAGTGTCTTATGTGATGTATTGGCATAACCAGGAGTGTAATACGTGTGTTTTGAGAGAATTTTTGAACTGTACAGTTGAGGGAGCTGAGGTTAGAGAGGTGGGGAGGATGTTCCAGTTTCTGGCAATGTTGTGGGAGAAAAGAGCTTTTCCTGCTGAGTTATTGGCTTTAGAGATATAGAGGAGAGATTTTTCTGAGGAGCGGAGTGGGCGATTTGTTGTATACTGGGTTAGGATTTGTTTAGGGATAGGGTTTTGTCAGGATGTCTTATTATATTGTAGGCGAGTATCAGTTGTTGATAGTTAATTAGTTGGGGGAGTTCTAACCATTTGAGTTCTTTTAGTGCCTGACAATGATGGGTTTTGTAGGTACAATTGTTAGCAAATTTTGCAATTTTATTATAGCAGGACTCTAGGTGTACAAGATCCTGTTTTCTAGGGTTGGTAAGGATAGGTGCAGCATACATGAGTGTAGAAAGTAGGTGAGTGTGATGCATGCTTGATCAGATAGGATTTTTTTTGTGACTGTATAAGGTACCTATTTTTTTATGGACTTTTTTGATTGTTAGTGATATATGGGTGTCAAATAGTATATTATCAATAGTTACTCCTAGTAGTTTGATGTTGTCAGTAGGGGAGATGTTAGTGCCATTATTGGATGTGATTGTAAAAGGGGATTGGGTGGTTTTAGTTTTATTAGGAGCAAATATGAGTAACTTGGTCTTGTTTGGATTGAGTATAAGTTTGATCTGGGTTCAACTGGGATACTATTTTTGATACTAGAGGTTTTGCATCTTTTCTCTTGTCCTTCTAACACAGATGACAAGCAGGCGGGATCGTTTTCTTAGATGCTTAATTATGCAGAAACACATCAGGATGGGTAGCAGTAGCATTAAATATAAATAAACTGATTAACAGACAGACCTTACATGCATACATCTCAACAGCTTACTACAAAATGGCAGTCATGTCATCTAAGCTTTTCTTATGAGCTACCACCATGGAAAATACCCACTGAGTTGGGGTAGATGTGCCAGTTGGACAAATCACACCTTGTTGCACCATCTTATCTAGTTCGACATTGACTCTAGTCTGCATAGCTATTAGAACTTTTGGGCTGGCCTGGTAACTGGGCTGTCATCTAGGTCTAACTTCATGGAGTACACAACTGGAAGCTTGTCTAGTTTGTCTTCAAAAAGATCAGCATAGGTAGAAAAAATAGATTGGATGAAATTAGAATAGTGGTCTTTTAAGCTAACATGATGGACTTCCTTATTAAATGAAAGCAGTCCCATTTTCAAACTGTCTTTGAGCCCTAATAATGACTGGACGTGACTTTTGACCACATAAAATAAGTCATAGCTTTTCCAAGTAGAGTAACATGAAAGCATTATTGAGCCTTCTATTCAAATCTCTTCACCACCATAAGCAACAAGCTTTGCACACTTTGCCAAATCAAGCCTTTCACCAGCACATACTCTAGCAAATGTTTCTGAAGACATAACATTGCACTTTGAGACAGTATCAAATTTGAGCTCTATGGGCTTTCCATTTATCCAAACAGTACAAAATACTTCATTCTTGGCCCATAAATCCACTGCATTGGCTGTTTCATTAAGTACTAACACACCATCAACATAAAAAGTAAGGTCATGGCTTTCTAACTGATCAACTCATTTCTTAAAATGTTCTCTTTTAATAAAAGAATGTGTGGTTTCTTGATTTACAAAATCTTTTGAAATTATTCCATTTATTACATTTGTGGCATTGTTGACCAAAAGCTAAGCAGGTCTCTCTTTTAGATTCATGATTTCTACCACAATTACAACAGTTGACAATGAAATTGGGTGTAGGCCCTTGCTTTGAGTTTGCTGACTCACTCGTATGCTTCACTGAGGCTGTGAGAACTCTGGAACTTGCTAGAAAGCTCTGGGTTCACCTGTGAGTGTTGCAGGGACTACAGTTGCTGCCATGTGCCTGGGCCTGTTTCTGTTAACCACATGCTGCATGCTATCAATGTGAGCTTTAGACGTTACTGGAAACATGTCTTTCTCATTTGTGTGCTTTACTGTGAGCTCATGCATCTGACAAATCTCAATGACCTTATTCAAAGTTAAAGCATTGTCATACAGCAAAACATTTCGCACTGCATCATCTTTAATACCACACACAAGTCTGTCCTTTATCAACTCATCCCTTAAATCACCAAATCTGCATGTTTCAGCTTTATTTCTCAAGTCAGTTATATATGCTGCAAATGTTTCACCAGGATTTTGATCCCTTGTGTAAAATAAGTGCTTCTCCATTATATTATTTTCCTGGGGTTACACATTTTGCTAAATTTAAGTTTCAAGTATTCAGGGTCTTCCCTTGACTCAGCTGGTACAACAATATGTTGGTTCCCCCTCTCCAGCAAAGATAGCAGGTGTATACACAAATGAATGTTCCTTTTCAATGGCTTCTGACCTAGCTAAATTAAGCAGAGTAAATGCCTTTGTATGGTCATCTTTATCAGAAAATTCAGCCTGTATGAAAATGTCATACTCTTGCACAACCAGTCTCCAGTTCTCTGAAATATTATCATCAAACACAAGCACACTTGGTGATTGAAATCCTTCAGCCATGCTAACAAAATATGTGCAAATACACTGAAAATATGGCCCATATAATTACATATGAAGAAGTTGCCTCTCTGCAGCTTGCAGTAACACTCAAATACACAATAAACTCTTTGAAATACTGTACTTTGCAAAATATGCTCTGAAATAGCTGTATTTACAAAATAACGTTACCGTAACACTGCACAAACATTCAAACACTTCATATATTTCTGATAACTCAGATAGCTTTAATCATTATGAAAAATACATGCTTTGCAAAAAATGCAGTTGTTTCTTTTTATTAATTTTATTTGTTTTATGCAATTGGGACTTTATTTCAAACATTTTCTGTAGTAATTTGAATATTTCTATCGATATCAGACATTTTGACTTATTTTAATATCATTTAGAGCATTCTGTATGCTTCATTTCATATTTTGTGAATAAGAAATAGTTTGAGCAAGTTTTAACATCTGAAATTCATTTCTGACCTATTTTGTGAATTATACATGCAGTAGGGATGCTCCAATCCTGTATATACCTCCAGTACTAACTAAATGCCTCTCAAATTCAAACTAAAGAAAATTGAGTTCTTTCTGTCCACAAGTTGTTTCAACCATCCCACTTTTGACACCATGTTGCTTGTCCCTCTAACACAGATGACAAGCAGGCGGGGTAGTTCGTTTATATGCTTTATTATGCAGAAACATATCAGGATGGGTAGCAACATCATTAAATATAAACAAACTGATTAACAGACAGACCTTACATACATACATACTTACATCTGAACAGCTTACTACAAAATGGCAGTCAGGCTTGCACGTGCTCAGTATTTATAGCTTTCTAAAGAGACATACACACATTGATCTACACATCGGCTGAGTGTATAATACGTTAGTGAGCCACCAGGGTGGTATGTTTTGCATTTGTGAATATTTTTTTCTGTGTTTGAGAATATATGCATTCATCTAAATCACTGCAGGACTCCTTTGTTAGGCTACCTGGTTTTCAATATCAGAGCTGATACTGCCATTAGTGCATTTTGAATCCCCACTGTAGAATCAGATGAAGTCAATATGTTTGAGTTCCTAGAATTCTGAGATATTTGCTGCAATGGTTTTATGGATTTTGAAGGTGAATGTCAAGTTTATACTCTGACTTAATCTGGGAAGAAGATATTTTGGGTTAGTTGATTAACTGTTGCAAGGAGTCTGCTTATTAAATGTAAGACCACTTGGGTATACCCTACATTGTGTGTGTGTGTTTATATATATATATATATATATATATATATATATATATATATATATATATATATATATATATAGTTTCATTTCTGAATCACGAAATATTGAAATATGAAATTTCAGTATCTCAAGACCAGAATGCCAAACGTGCAGTTTTTCTAAACTGCATATTGTTGAATTTGCTGTCTCTTTAAGGTTTAATGGTTTCTGAGTTGTGAACATGGCAGCTGATGTATGGTAATGTTAGGAGATTTGGGTAGGTTTGTAGTTTGTAAGAGTTTTGGGTAGATGTGTGGTTTGTTTTAGTTTTTCAAGTGGATGTAAGTATGACAGTGTGCAAGGGGAGTTTAGGGCATGTAAAAGTAGGTTTGTTGATTTTTTCATGTTAGTGTGACCTCAGAGTTGGTATATATAAGCACTGGGGATGTGGTGCAGGGGCCTACCCCCTACATAAACGTATGGTGGTATTATTTGTTTTGAGTTTCTTTGTTTTTGTGGTTTTATGTCGGTCGAGGGTTGGATGTTTAGCCGTATTCTTTTTTGTCGGTATTGTGAATTTTCATTGTTGTGGACGTTCAGTATTCTCGTCTCTAGATACAGAAATTCGATATTTCAGTATTTCAAGATTCAGAAGTGAAACCATAGGCAGTCCATAAGTACACTTAAGAACCTTGTATGATCATCAGGGGACATGCAGAGCATCCTCTAATAGGTTATAATTTGATAGTTTGTCCTGTTTAATGTGATCTAGAGTTAGGTGAGCTCAGTTTGTGGGTCTCGGGAAATCTGCCTGTAGGTGATGTGGTTCTTGACAAATATGGAGATGCACAGCAGTTACCATCAGGCCTAAAGGCATGGTAGGTGCTCACCAACAAAGGACAGCATCACACAATTTAATTTATTTATTTATTATTTGGTGACCAGGAAAGTGCGACTAGGTCAGGAACCCATTTCCAGTGGAGGCCCAGGGAGAAAAGCTCCACAACAAATTACATAATAGGATATGATAAAAGCACAGAGTATAATTCTTATAAAGTTAACAAACATGAACAAGAGAAACAACAAACTACATCACAGCATATGATAAAAGTACAGAGTTTAAAACGTATAAAAGTTAAACATGATCAAGACAAATAGATGAGATCATTTATATTTTGCATAAGATATTTCAATGCTAAAAAATAAAACTAATGCCAGGATGACTCAGAGCTATACAGGGAAGTAAGAGTAAGTGGGTGGTTCACCAGGGTATAATGAGTATAAGAATTATTCTAGAGGAGAGAACAGATGCTAAGATGCAGGGATGAAGAGGGGGTGAAAGTAGAAACTAAAGGGGGAAGGAGCAAGAAAGACAGAGGTTGTTAGCAGAGAGGTAAAAGAGTTAAAGGAGGAAAGTGAGTGAGGAGTAGGGGTGGGGTACATGGAAGAGGGAGAAAGAAAAGAGAATTAGCTAGTTTTGAAGCAGGGGCAAATAATGGAGAGCATAGAGAATGCATGTCTCTTCAGTAGGGAGTACATACGTATTATATAGAGAAGTATAAAACAAAACAAACACAAATGATGGTTAACTGGTATAAGAACTGCAGTATCCTGCTGAATATCCAAACATTTACACAATACAAAGAATCATGTATAACACAGAAAGGACATCAGTGCTCATGGTTTCACAGCTACTGGACAGAGTACTATTCCTGTGCTAGGACTTCCTGTCACCGTTCTCTTCCCTGGCAGCTATAGGTGGCATTACTATTTGTTTTCAGGATGGACTTGAGACAGATCACATTTACACATGGGCTACCAACTCTTCTTAGTATTTAAAACACCAAATGCTGTCGCCGGGACCAGTAAGAGACAGTCCTCGAAAATCACAATTTTATTAAGCTCTTCGTCTCACTTGTAGTGTGACTTCTTCAGATAAACAAACATTTAGAACAGCCCCAGTTAAATAGTGATTTGTTACACACAATTCATTAATTAGTTAAAAATATGTACCAATCATTTGCCTTCAACTTTACTCCATTTTAGTAACCCTTTCCTTCTATAGCCTTTTAACAAAGAGCCATGGGATTATTACCAATAACAGGTTACTTAAACATTACCTAAAAAGCCCATTTACTCTTTTATACTAACTCTGTATCTAGGTGTAAACTATTTTTAAAAACTTTTTCCTAAAATTGTTCAGAATAAAATATGCAATAAAAAATATATTCATATGAATATTAACAACATTTTAAGCATCCTTTTATAACAACATTTTAAACATCTTTCTAAGCATCTTTTTAAACATCCTAACAAGTCCCTCTAAATGTTCCTTAAGGACTTTCATTCCCCTCGTGTTCACACTTTGTACACCCTTCAACACCCATTGTCATCTCACTACCTGGGACTTAAATACACACACACACACACACACATATATATATATATATATACACACAAAGGGGTTTTTGTACATGTATGTGGTACTATAGTGGTAATGCAGAAGGGATGCTTAATATAAAAAGTTTATAGTGGGGACCTAAATTCTACTTCTTACCACCCATTCATTTGTGTCTAATTAATCATTATATCATCAAATTCTTTAGTTTTAACCTGTAAAAACCACGAAATGGCTGGATACTAGAAGATAAGCACAACTCCAAATGAACTCCAACAGCTTTATTGCGATAACAACTCCACACACGGAGCTAAAACTTTCCACACAAATGGATGTATACACGGTTGAGCGCTTTCATCTGCCAAACAGCAAATTTCATCAGAACCAAAAAGCACTAAATACTTGCCCTTATATACCTATATGGGCGCCAAAATTAATTAATTAATTAATTGTTCTTGTAATCAAAACATTGTTCGTGAATCAAGTACATTGGTTACATTTCTAATGATGACAGAAGGTTCTGAACCTATATTGCACTATTTTACACTATAACCAAACGCATAATGGTTTAAAAAGCTTGCATAAGTACATAAAATTATACAAAAAATGTTATAAACCTATTAAAAACTGTACAAAAAATTTTTTAAAAAGTACATGTAACATGTTTAACTACTAATATATAAAAATTTTTTCTACAAATAGTGAATACAAACTATCAATACTAAAACATTAATACAGTTAATAAAATGCAAGAATAGTTTTTTCAAGTGTTGAAACTTATTGTAAAATCTTACACACCATATTTGCTGGATACAACAATAACTAAAAACTAATGTTAACTATCCAAAATGAGAAAGGGTTTAATGCTAATGTGATCATTAAGTCCAGGTTTTGTAGTTGCATCACATAACATTTGCCATTTGCTTTCAAGAAGAGATAAATAACATTTCCAGTTACCCCCTGTGGCTGATTGATCTATAAGGTCGATGATGCTAAACAGAAAGGAATGCTCACTACCTTTATCCAAAATATGTCTGCTAAGTGCATTATTGGGATCTAGCTTCCTGATTCTATATGTGTGTTCATAGTTCCTTGTCTTTAGTCTCCTTTCTGTTTTGCCTATGTAATATGCATCGCACCTCTCACACGTAGCCACATAGACTATTCTTGAGGTATTGCAATTGCCTCCCTTACTGTGCAAGCTGTTGCAAGTAATATTTTTCAATTTCACAACTCTAGCTTCATTAATGAATCTACACTGCTTGCAAGTCCCACATTTCCTAGTATGTCTATTCCGAACCTCTTCTCTTCTTCTCTAAATTCTACTTCTTACCACCCATTCATTTGTGTCTAATTAATCATTATCTCCTCAAATTCTTTAGTTTTAATATACATAAAATTGAACTCATCTCATTAATCCCAGGAAAATGGCATGCGTTAGTCCAAAGTTGCCACAAGAGTTCAAGCCTTTCTAATAACAATGAAAAAAGTGCCCCCCCAGTCAGTCCACATTACTTGATCAATTGCTCTGAATTTAAACCTATGGTCATCAAATTCTGATATGTGCCTTGCGAGTGCATTTTCTTGCTTCTTCCTTGATATACTATATAGGTGCTCATAGACTCGTTCCTTCAGTTTTCTGTCAGTCTTACCTATATAGTATGCTGGACATTGTTGGCACTGAGCTATATATACCAGCATTTTAGACTACCAGTCCAGTTTTTGTCTAATACTGTATTCCCTTTCTCTTATAGTATATTTTCACAATTTTTATATATTATATTCCTTATCTCTTTAGCCTCAATACTATATGGTGTGAGAAAACTGTACAAAATAAACACCTGCTGATCAACTACTGGGTTATGATGTATTCCACCTTCTATTTGACTAGTATTTTACCTATTTTGGTTCAAAATTGGTTGATATAAACCACTCCTTCGCTTGAACTGGACTTCACCTACTAATTCTTTGATTAGTTTCTCGGGGTATCCTCTTTTATAAAACATATTGCTCAACACCTTACATTCTTCTAGGAAACCCTCTTCTTTTGTATTCATACATGCTGCTCTAACCAGTTGTCCCTTCACTACTTATAATATATAAAAATTGGGAAATAGTAGCGAATGAAACAACTTTAAGGCAGAGACTAAAATACAAACCGCAAATTATTTTTAGTAGAGGTCCAAATTTAAAATCCCTGTTAGAAAGAGAAAATAAAATAACATAGAACAAGAGAGAAATGTGGAAATGCAGAATGTTCAATTATTGTAAGCAAATGGCAACAGGGCAAAAATAGGGAACTGGACACTAATGCACAGGAGACTTTCAATTCACCTGACAGACGGAGTACACATTTTCATGATGGGGGTCACAATCACCCACCACACTCAAGCAGACAACAATGGAACAACAATAAACACAAGAAGAATGGGAGGAGGAGGTAAGCAACCCACTTGAGCAGTGTAAAAAGACTTATAATGTGATGTTAAATGAGCAGGACGACTTTAGAGTGTACAATTACTCAGACTGTAACATTGAAAGCGATTTGATTGAGTTGTTAGCCAAAGGGCACACGTTTGTCCCAGCATACAATGTAGATATTGGTAAAATTTTAATAGACTTTAAACTGTTTAATACATAAATGAAACCTAACAATTTTATTAGGTGATGCAAACAGTAAGGATAGGAAGTATCAGAGTCCATGCACATTTAACCCACCTATACATCCAACATTGGAGTTCTTCGAACAAGTTTGTGAACTGGATTTACGTACATGTATGGGTAACAACTATAATAGGGGGTGTAATAGGCATAGGTTCAACACCAGTAGGGAAGAAAAGAAAGCACTTAATGAACTAGCTTTGTTATCTGTGAGGATTATGAAGCCTGACAAGGGAGGGGGGGGGTTGTTATAATGAATAGGGAGGATTATAATGACAGAATGTTGAAACATCTTAACAGTAACACATATAAAGAGGTTTCACTGACTTAATTGCATAGAGCATATTTGAACATCCAAGCACATTTGAATGAGATGTATTTAGAAGCAAGAACTGATATGGAACTGCTTAATTACTTAACCCCCCCAGTCCCACGCATGCCAATATTGTTTGGGATACCCAAAATCCATAAATCATTGGATGATCCACCAATGAGACCTTTGGTGGATGCCAGGAGTAGTGTTATGTACACTGGAGTTAAAGTAGTAGATAATATAATGAAAAAGTATGTTTCTCAGGAGCAGCAAATTTGTAAAGACTCGTGGTCATTCTTGAGTAAAATCAATGAACTAGAGTTTAATGGCGAATATAATTTTTTGACAGTGGATGTCAAAGACTTGTACACCTCAATCACCCACACTGATGGAATAGAATGTGTAAGCCATATAATGAGATTAAGCGGAGCCCCGACAGAGGAAGTAAAATTAGTGGAAGAGATTATGGATTTAGTGTTAAGCAATAATTTCATACTGTTTGATAAGAAATGCTTCCTCCAACAGATAGGTGTTGCAATGGGTTCACTTTGTGGTGCATGTTTTGCAAACCTAGTGATGGCACGATGGGAAGAGGAATACATTAGGAAGAAGGAAGGAATAAATAACCAAATTTATTTTTACATGAGGTTCCTGGATGATATCTTTATGATTATTAAAGGAGGTCAGGATACAGCCAGGAACCTAGTTGAATATTTCAACAGTACGACTGACTTCCTGAAATTTACCTTTGAGTACCTAGCCAAAAGAATAAAGTACACAGACGTGGATTTGAAGAAGGATTTAGGAAGTAAGACTTATATAGCAAAAATTCACAAGATAGCTATCTATTCAAACATGTTGCTGCACTATATCAGTTGCCACCCACTACATCGGAAAAAATCAGTAGTGAAGGGACAACCGGTTAGAGCAGCATGTATGAAGACAAAAGAAGAGGATTTCCTAAAAGAATGTAAGGTGTTGAGCAATATGTTTTATAAAAGAGGATACCCCAAGAAACTAATAAAAGAATTAGTAGGTGAAGTCCAGTTCAAGCAAAGGAGTAGTTTATATTCACCAATTCTGAACCAAAATAGGTTAAATACTAGTCAAATAGAAAGATGAATACATAATAACCCAGTAGTTGATCAGCAAGTATTTATTTTGTACAGTTTTATCACACCGTATAGTATTGAGGCTAAAGAGATAAGGAATATAATATATAAAAATTGGGAAATAGTAAGAAATGAAACAACTTAAGGCAGAGACTAAAATACAAACCACAAATTATTTTTAGTAGATGTCCAAATTTAAAATGCCTGTTAGAAAGAGAAAATAAAATAACACGCAAGAGAGGATTGTAGAACTGCAGAATGTGCAATTATTGTAAGCATATGGCAAAAGGGCGAAAATATACTATAAGAGCAAGGGAATACTGTATTAGACAAAAACTAGACTGGTAGTCTAAAATGCTGGTATATATAGCCCAGTGCCAACAATATCCAGCATACTATATAGGTAAGACTGACAGAAAACTGAAGGAACGAGTCTATGAGCACCTATATAATATATCAAGGAAGAAGCAAGAAAATGCACTCGTAAGGCACATATCAGAATTTGATGACCATAGGTTTAAATTCAGAGCAATTGATCAAGTAATGTGGACTGACCGGGGGGGGGGCACCTTTTTCATTGTTATTAGAGAGGCTTGAACTCTTGTGGCAACTTTGGACTAACGCATGCCATTTTCCTGGGATTAATGAGATGAGTTCAATTTTATGTATATTAAAACTAAAGAATTTGAGGAGATAATGATTAATTAGACACAAATGAATGGGTGGTAAGAAGTAGAATTTAGGTCCCCACTATTAACTTTTTATATTAAGCATTTCTTCTGCATTACCACTATAGTACCACATGCATTTACAAAATAATCCTTTGTATATATATATATATATATATATATATATATATATATATATATATATATATATATATATATGTATATATATATATATATATATATATATATATATGTATATGTATATGTGTATGTATTGAAGTTATGGGCAAAGAGGTAACACTGAGTGTTGAAGGGTATATAAAGTGTGAACACAAGGGGAATGAAAGTCCTTAAGGAACATTTGGAGGGACTTGTTAGGAAGGATGTTTAAAAAGTTGTTATAAAAGGATGCTTAAAATGTTAATATTCATATGAATATATTTTTTATTGCGAACAATTTTAGGAAAAAGTTTTTAAAAATAGTTTACACCTAGATACAGAGTTAGTATAAAAGAGTAAATGGGCTTTTTAGGTAATGTTTAAGTAACCTGTTGTTGGTAATAATCCCATGGCTCTTTGTTAAAAGCTATAGAAGGAAAGGGTTACTAAGATGGAGTAAAGTGGAAGGCAAATGTGATTGGTACATATTTTTAACTAATTAATGAATTGTGTGTAACAAATTACTATTTAACTGGGGCTGTTCTAAATGTTTGTTTATCTGAAGAAGTCACACTACAAGTGAGACGAAAAGCACTTAATAAAATTGTGGTTTTCGAGGACTGCGCCTTACTGGTCCCAACAACAGCATTTGGTGTTTTAAAGGTTTATTTCTTTTCTTTTTTCCAAGCTGTGGTGTAACTCCTCCTAGTACGTCCAGCTATCTCACAATCATTTTTTTATTTAGGGACTTCTGTGCAAGAGTTTACTGATTTCTTCACTGATGCAGGTTTGGAATCCCCAGTACGGATTATGTTATGGGATTTAAATGCCAGGGTTTGTGACATACCAGTTGAGCTTATTCTGTACAACTTCTATGATCCGAGCAAAAGACTGAGACTGAGTGTTACAGGGTATTTCTCTTACTCCAAATAACTGCAATTTCAAACTTAGTATATATAAATAGGCACATGTAGTGCTTTATCAGAGGTGGAACAAGCTTTGAATATGCAAGCAATAATACCTGACAGGGTAGGTGCTATTGGGAAAATAGTTGACCTCCCAGGGGTATTTAGGAGGCTTGATGCTGTGGGTAGAAGGTGCCTCCACCTGAGGAAGGTCCATTATTTCCCCATTAATACACACCATGGACAGCATTTTTATGCTTAGAAAATGTGATATCTGTTAATTAGTTTTGTATCAATAGGTAACCATCCTAAAGTCATTATTTACCACTATTACTGGAGTCCCTCTGCTATACCTACTTCTATAACTAGAGTGACATAGATCAAAAATCACTAGATCTAAGATATGAATGCATCTCCTCATAGATTGCCTTCTGAATAGCATTACTGATAAAATACAAATTGTTAACAGAGTGGAAAGTTTCTATGTCACGGAGTTCATGGGACAAATCCGGTGTCTCCTTAAGATTAGATACCAAAACACCCATTTTCAAGTATAACTGCATGATATGGGGGTGGGGGGTTTCAGGTTCCAAAGACTCCATGATTATGTGTAACCAGTTAGGTCCAGTTTGAACTTGTCAGGCACAATTGAAACAGCATCCACATGCTCTGTATAGTCAGTATATCTCATCTCACCCCAAAAGATGTCTGGGTAACCACTCCAAAAAAACTACCATGCTCGGTCAACATTTCCTTGAGAAAAAAACTAATCTTAGCAAAATTAAATGGAAAAAAATATGTAGTCCCCTAGAATGCAGAGCATGTAAAAGTGTTCTGCAGTGTTAGATGGGCCAAGCTACACAGACTGTCAACTATGTAAAAAGATTTGATGTACCTCAAACATCACAGGACAAGGACACTCACTTCTTATATAACATTTCTAGTTGGTGTACTGCAACTCAGCTTGTCCTCAGACAGGCATGGTGTTCTTCATTTGTGTTTCAACTGGCAGCCATGCCATTGATTATTCTAGAAGTCACAAACAAACTACTGATTCCAGCTTCAGACTTTGCAATGGCTGTGTGTGAACTAGACTTATTTGACAAATGCTTCTGTAATACACTCTATCTGGAGCTGTTGGATAAAGATCTTGCTTACCTGTAGTGGGTGTAAAATTCTCCAAACAGGATTTTGGTTCCTCTGTGTTTAGTTTTATTACCTCTGTGCTGTGTGCCTTGCACCAACTACTGGTGGTGGCATGGTCTTTCTTTAAGTTTCTGGTATTAGCGGTCTGAATTCCATGTGACATGTTTCCTGATTCTCACAATTTTCCTGCCTGTGTACTCTTGCTGGGTCAGAAAGACAGCGAGGAGCAGTAGGGAGCAAGTGTAACTTGTTGTCATTATGACAGCAGTGTCCAGCCACAGTCATTTCACTTCATAATGCTATCTCCATTTCTCGGATATGTATGGTAAGGTCATTTGGAAAGCACAGGACACTAGTCATCAGGCAGTGTGATGGCAGGGTGGAAAGATCTGTTGATGTTACACTGAGCAGAGATGACCACTTCCACATGTCCCTCATCCTTGATGTTATTATATATATATATATATATATATATATATATATATATATGTATTTATATATATATATGGATCTACTTCAAAACGTCACATTGCCAGAATGTCAAATTGCACAACATTGAGACCAGAATATCAAAAGATCACAACATTGAAACTTTACATGATCGAATTTTACTTTATTGAATACTCAAGTAAATGGTAACTCTTTAAATAGGCTTCTATCCCTTTAAATATTCTTACAATTTATGTAATCGAAATGGCGCACATTTCCCTCAATGTTCCAGGAGTTGCAGTAACCTAATACGGTACTATGGTACCTAAAAATTTAAGTAAGTGCTTTTTATCAAAACCTTTATCTGTAACATAGAAAGAAATAAAGCTAAAGAAAGACTGCTACATTAACTACACATTTAGTGGCCGCATGAATATCCATTGGGATTCAGCAAATTAGCGGAAAGATTTTTTTTATTTTACATTTTTGCAGGGGGTCTGTGCCCTCCAGCCCCCACAACCCCATGCAAATTAAAATATACCAACTCCAATATCGCACTACATTAAGGAAATGGGCAAATTTACCATTCCACCCAGCTTAACTTTCAATGTCATGAGATTTGGTAATGTAAAACACATTCATGTAAAGTTTCAGTGTTGTGATCTTTCGATTTTCTGGTTCTGATGAAGTGCAATTTGACATTCTGATAATGTGACATTTTGATATATATATATATATATATATGTGTGTGTGTGTGTGTGTGTGTGTGTGTGTGTGGCACCCATAAAAGGTATTGAAAGTTTTGTTTCAAACCTTTCTTAATGCATGAATTTATATGGAGCATTTTATTTATTGGTATGTGCTATTTTTGAAATTTTTTTATCTGTAATCCCACATACTCTACATAGCACATTGTTTTGTTAGAATAACATAAGCTTATTTTCTTTATTGCCTGAATTTACTTGCAGTTGATGCCAGAGCATATTTAGAAGACTACCCGGCAGTGATTATCTTCTTCTTCTTCTGGATTTTCCAGGTTAGGGGTCGCCACAGTGTATCACCTGTCCGCTCATGATTGGCAGTGGAATTTTACAGTGTCAAGTTGCCAGCCTGGCGCCCAACCTTCCACAGAAGGCACACATATATACTTTAGTGAAAGACGTCTCCCTTTTTTAATTTGGTGTGATCTTCCAGTTGATAAATCCAGCAAGTGAACATAAAACATATGACTAAGTGCTGACACCCTTTGTTATATAGGGCTTCATCAAAGTGACTAACCTTCCATAGAAACATCATTAAATAGTATAAAAAACATCACATGATCATCCAAATTCAGACAACATCCGCCTCCTAAAATTTAAACCCTTACTGAACTAATAATAATAATACATTTTTGTAATAATCTGCAAAGATTTACCACACCACTTATAACAATAAATTAAACTAAACATTAGTGACACACATGGGAAATGTCCTCAAATAATAAAAATTAAATATGAAATACAAAGCTTACATTAATAACCAAAGTTTAAGTATTCAGGTACAAAAAATTATTTAAAAATATAAATAATCCATTTCTAAAATCATAAACAAAGAAAAATAAAAATTATAAGTGTAAATGGATATTAGACCTCCATAGCTCTTATCGTTAAAATACTGGCAAAAGAACAACAATCATTAACACCATGGTATTCTCTGGCTTTCAAACTTAATTGCCATGTTGTTTCCCTTGCCCCAGTAAAATCTTAAAATCTCCACGTCTCTCATCCTCACTCACTTGTCAATAATAAAAAACATAGACTTTTTAAAATTGTTGCATTTTAAACTATGCACATAAAGGGCATTGCTTGTTTTCTATTCTTTATGTCCCTAATTTGCTCTGCAATTCTATCCTTAATTTTACATGTAGTTTTGTCCACATAAAATGTTGGGCAGCCCATACACATCGCTACATAAATAACCATTTTGGCATTACAGTTATACAATCCAGTACACTGAAGAGTCCTATTATAGTCATAGATGGAAGCATATGGACCATCATTTATATGCTTACAATATTTACACATTCCACACTTACTCATGTTTGAGTTGTGATTTGTTAACCCACTGGTTTTATGTTCATAGGTTCATTGGTTCATTGGTGTTTACTAGGCTAACGATGAGAAAGACCTTTTTAAGCCTAGCCATGCATCCCAAAACTCTGACAAGTTCTGATACCCTTGATAAGTGTAAGCAGGGGCTTAGGAGATGACATCTCTCTAATAACATTTTCAAATAGTTTCCCCTGCTGTAAGTCACCTGCGGCCTCCTTCCTAATATTTCTTTCAAATCAATAGGTATGACTATATATCCAAACAGGTGTTTATTATAGTCACTGTAAATGGTTCATCATGGTTATATTGTATTACCATCACCGCACTCTTAGCACAACTTTGTGTAGTGTTGGTTTCTAACTCAACACCCAACATTAAGATGGGGGTAAACCTAGTATTACACGTCTTAATAACTTCATTTCTAATCTTTAATAATAATTTCAATGGGTATCATCTGTCTGTAAACATACCAGTCAGAGCTGCCATCTCAACACCAAACACCTCATCATTACTCACAAGATTTCATAACCTAACCATTTGTCATTTCACCGCACTCTTCTTCTGATCATAATGTCTTCTTCTGTCATAATAAAGCAATGCATTGGAATATGAGTGTGACTTATAAGTAAATTTTAAAAATGAGGTGGTACTAGTCCACAAAATCAAGAATTTCTTCAAGTTGACCTTGCCATAGCACCAAAATGTCATCCAAAAAAATAGAATTATTTTAGACATATAAGGGGAAACAAAATGAAAACGCTTCTCCCATTCTGCTAAAACTCAGTTAGCATATATAGGGGCATATTTAGCCCCATGGCAACTTCAGAAATCTGACGAAAATATTCTCCTTCAAAATAAAGGAAGTTGTTATACAATACATTTTCCATTAACTCTAATATCAAGTTTCTTTTAACATTGTGTAATCCTTCCACTTCCATTAAGCTGCTATAAAAAAAATTCCAACCCCACATTATGGGGTATCACCGAAAACAGATTAGTGACAACTATGGTTACAGACACATAATCATCCTCACATTTTAGGTCACTAAGTAACTCTAAACAATTCTAGGAATTATGTAAAATATACACTTTATCCCCTATTGCCACCTTACAATAATTATCAATAAAGGTAGTTAAAGGTTTTGTTTTGGATCCCCTTGCATCGGGCCTCATAACACCTCTGGGTGGGCATTAATTACACATTAACACACACCCTGTCGGGCATTACTGCATACATACAAAATTGAAATTCCTGGGTGTCGCTGATGCATCAAAGCCCATAAATTGCTTGCTCATGTTGGAGTGAAACAAAGAATTCATGCAGAGTGCTTAACACTGTTTTGGCGAATTTTTCCATTCTACAATTTTTTAAAACTTTTTTATTAAACCGTCACATTTTAAAAGCTAAGTGTACTCATACATTAATAGAAAAAACATAGTAACATTTTGCATTATTTCCATGCAGTCTATTTATATATGTTTTAACAATGTTTATGCACTCCAGCATTACATAAATCACTCATTTTCTGCCTTCCATTAAACAACACTCCTCCAAAACATTATTCTGCATCTATTGTTTCAAGAAATTCCAGTTACTTCTTGTACTTTGTTCCTTCCTTATTCTGAACGCCTCACCTCTTGTTTTTTTAGCTCTTTTCAATATTCAATACTTCAATTGCAGTTTGTTCAGAGCTTAGAGTTTAATTTTCATTATCTGTTAATTGCTTTTTTGCCAGCCAATAACATTAAACTTAAGAAGGACTTATGATATGTAGACAGTTCAGACTCTATATCCTTCTTTAAAAGAATCATTTTCTTAGTTAAAACCATTTGCTCTCCAAATATTTCTGACAGATTACTCTGTATGAATTTCTTTTAATCTGCCAGCTTGTTATATTCCCAAAAAACATGTTCCTTTCTTTTTCTCCATCACACCTCCAGCATCTTCTACCTGAGGAAAAATTCTGAAGTCTGCTTGGGGTATAAAATACCTATGCGAACACTCTCAAGCAAAAATCCTAAACCTTCTGAATTTGTTGTATACTTGAGAATCACACAGATATCCTTCCATTGTTATTGTAAAGTGCCTTTACATTCTTTTACCATCTTTCCTAAGTTGCTTTGAGTGAGCCTTATAGTTATAAAATATTTTATATGCCCTACTAATTATCCCTTTTCCAACAGCAGATTCTGTTGTAGACTCAAACTCCGCCAGATCTGGTCTTTCACCTAGCCATCTGTTACCAAGTTCTGGTAGGGAAAGTAGGTTCTAACCTGTCGTTTTTTGCTTAGCCTCATCTCATTATGTTACAATTCCCTCCCTACTTACTTGCTCTAAATATTTTGGATTTTTGCTAATTTCCACCAGTTATTTCCAGCCCACTCTTGCTTATTTTCTGTACCCATTCTTGCAGTCATCCCTATTGGTAAAATCTCCTTTCTTCATGCCCATGTTGGCTTAATTCTTAAAACACTTTATGTTACTTTATATATATATAATATTCTGTATGGTTGCTATTATTCTCCTTAAGGATCTGAATAAAAAACCCTAACATTCCTTGTTTTTCAATCCCTATCACTGTTTTATCATCATCCCTTTCCACTTTTATACATAACCTTGTGTTTGAGTTAGGTATGTTAGCCTTAACTGTCTAGCTCTGAAATATTAGTTCAAATCAGGTAATCCTAAATCACCTTGTTGGATGGGAGGAATCAATATTCCACTTAACACTTGTCCTTTTCCCCTCCCAAATAAATTCCTTTTTCAATATGGTGTGGCCTTGTAGTTGGCATATGGTTGATAAAAATATACCTGATAGGCATTCTAAACAAAAAGGACTAAAACATTTTCACTGTTTGTATCGTACTATCCATATCCATAATTAAGAGCTTCTAGCTTCTCAATTATCATCTTTTATTTGCCTCTTTCACATATCCTAGCTAACATACAATCTTTTTTAATCCACACACCAAAATACTTAATTTTATTATATTCCTATAAATATGGGCATTGCTGAACTAATTCATGAATGGGTAGAGTTTATTGGTATAGCCTTTATCTTAATTTTTACCCCCAAACACTTGAAATTATCTCAAAATGTTCCACTAAACTGAAATGTCCATTTCTGGTTTTATCAAACAATAAATAATATCATGTGCAAATAAAGCCTAACATTTCTTGCTTGTCATACCAGCTATATCCTTGAATTTGTGAGTCCCTTATTTTCGTTGCTGTTGGTTCCAAATATAAAGGAAATGATGAAAGAGACAGCACTGCCTAGTTCTTGTTCGAACACAAAATGACAGAGAGGAATCCTCCCAACTTAATTCATGCCTCCTTATTAACCCTATTATTCTATTAGGGAATGCAAATGCTACCATTGCCTTACTCATAAAATCTCAGTTAAGTCTATTGAATAATTTTCCAACATCCACTAACAATAGTGTATTTGTCTTACACCTTGCTTCCCAGTGGGTTATCTTTGTTCTATTAATGCTGCCTGTTTGGGTAATACTGCCATTTCACAATGCTGTATAACTGTGGAGTTTGTATATACAAGTTCAGGAGGTGTGGAGCTGCAGATGGGTTGTCATACTGCAAAAAAAAAAAAAAAAAATCACTTACGTTAAGCTCCTTTCATATATTACATATAATGGGCAGTTTTGAAGGTACTTTGAAAAGGTGAGACAGAAAAAATTGTGTTAAGATTTCTGCAAAACTTTTTGTTCTACTAACGTTTTCTGTGAATTAGACTAATATTTTATATGGGATACATACAAGTTGTTGATAAGTTAACTTGTCGAACAGAGAAAATGCTGCTACAACTGATTGAAAATTAGCTTATTACATAAACTGGATTTTTTCTGTGTGAAAATGGTGTCCAGTGTTCATCAGGGAATTTGCCTTTCCCCACTGTAGTGTGACCTAGGAGTTAGTATATACAATTAGCAGGGGGTGTGAGAGGTTTCCTCCCCTGCAACAAAAACCCTCTTATTTTATTTATTCATTCATTTTTTTGATCTCCTGGTCACTGCTAAGTTATGTTTGATCACTTCTTGTTCAATTTGTTGATTTTTTAATAGGGTGACATACCCAACACAGATTCTCTCTCATTCTCTCTTTATATATACATACACATACACACACACACACACACACACACACACACACACACACACACACACACATATATATATATATATATATATGTGTGTGTGTGTATATATATATATATATATATATATATATATATATATATATATATATAGTGGATATAAAAAGTTTACACACCCCTGTTAAAATGTCAGGTTTTTGTGATATAAAAAAATGAGACCACAATAAATCATTTCAAAACTTATCCCACCTTTAATATCTCCTATAACCTGTACAATTCAATTGAAAAACAAACAAATCTGTTACGGGAAAATATAAAAAATAAAAAATGTACAATACGCTGGTTGCATAAGTGTGCACACCTTTAAACTAATACTTTGTTGTGTGTGCACACCCTTAAACTAGTAATTTGTTGAAGCACCTGTCTCTTAGATATCTCAGTTCAAAGACCTTTTTTTTCCACAGGAAAAAGTGGATCTGTATCTAGATCTATTCCTGAGTTTTTCCACTCAAAGTAAGGTTTCAAAAGCAAGAGAAATTCTCAAGATTCTACGATTCATGTCATCCATAATTTTCATGATCCCTCTACTTAGATTCCACGTGAGAAAAATTCAGTGTTACATAAAACCAGTGTGGACTAACATTGATATCTTTTACCATTTCATATTCCTGTTTTAGGATTTATAAAGCATGAACTCTTTTGGTGGTGAGACCAACTTTATTTGAATCTAGGTCTCCTATTTTCTGTTCAAGCTTGAGCACAGATGTCTCAGATTTTGATATAAGACTTGGATAGATGTGGAAAGCCATGATCTGCGAGTAACAAGCTTTTCATCAAAAGGAAAAACAAAAAAGCTTTAATTTTTTTCCTGCTTAATATTTCAGTTGCACTTCTATCTCCATTAGTAGAATTACTTGAAAAAGCTAGCTGTATTTTAAACCTTGCTGGGCCTTAGTCTTGTAGTTCCATTAACAGTTTTGGCAGAACTCAGTACTACTGCCAGATTTGAGCTTTATTTAGACATTTATTACATCATTTTTCCATAAACAGTGTTACTAGTAAAGTTTTGCATACCCTGGTGCCTTAAACTGTAGCAGAATTTTAGTACTGAGAGTACTGTTTTTCTGCTCCATCATTTATGTGTCACTTCTTTTACAGTGCTGATATTCCAGTGTTACTCTGGTTTTGTATCCAGCTTATTTACCTCCTTAAAGTTGCAATCTAGTGTATTTTCTTCCCCAGTTCTTTGTGTCTGCCCCATCCTGCACTGAGACATTAAGATAAATTTTCTAGAGTTCTAGCTTGCCTGGGGACATTGACCTATAGATCAGAGAAGTTGCATTCCAGTACTGTTCTATTCATCTGTTTTTTGCATCTGCATCACATCCCACTCAGACATTAAGCTAAATTTTCTGAAAGAGCTTCATTATTGGCTTAATCAGACAGGATAGAGTCTCACAAGACAGACTACTATATCCCACAAAGAGCTACGCCCAACCAGGGTCTTTTATGCAAGCCTTGGAGAGATGTGGTAAGCCCTGAAGTGTGAGTAACATGCTTTTCATCAAAAACAAAAGAAAAAAGTTATTATATATTTAATTTGCAGTTCTAGTGACCTGTGTTGTGATAGTTCTTTTCTGCTTTTTTCCATGTTCTAGTCAAAAAAAGTAATCTGTTTGCACATTTTAGTTTGCTCTGGGAGCTTAGTCATGTGGTTTAATTTGCAGATGTTGGAAGATTGTGTTTCTATATTACACTGTACTTCTGTTTCCATGTGTGGAATTACATGTAAGCACTAGCTGTCTCTTAAAGCATTCTGGACCTTAGTCTTGTAGTTTTGTTTACTTTTGCTGTAGAACTGTGTAGTACTGTCAGATTTGCACCTCATTTAGTTATTTTTTACTGTATTTCCCACACACAGCATTACTGGCAAATGTATGCATACTCTGGTGCCTTAAATGGTAGTAGAACTTCAACAGTAAGTGTGTTGTTTTCTCTACTCCAGGATTTGTGCTTCAGTGCTTTTATAGTGTTGATATTCCAGATTTGCTCATAGAGTTTTATATTCTGCTAATCATTTACCTGCTTAAAGTTGCTCCCTACTGCCTTTAGTTCCCCTGTTATTTATTTGCCCCATGCCCCACTAACACATTAAGCTAAAGTGTGTGAAATTCTTACCTACCTGGGGTTATTGGCCTATGGCTCAGAAAGATGCATTCCAGCGCCTTCTGTTCCCCTGTTCTGTGTGTCTGCACACCTCTCACTGAGACATTAAGCTAAAGTTCCTGAAATTGTAATCTGCATAGCATCACTGACCTGTAGTTTAGATAGTTGCATTCCAGTGCCATCTGGTTCCCCTGTTCGTTGTGTCTACACCACCTACCACTGAAATATTAAGTTAAAATTTCTAACCTCCCTGGGGCCACTGACCTGTAGCTCAGACAATTGCATTCCACTGCCTTTCTGTTCCTTTCCATTCCCTTGTTCTTTGTATCTGCACTACTACTGAAACATAAAGCTGAAGTTTCTAGAAGAGCTCCAATATTAGTTTTATTTGGTTGGATCACTCTCTAGCTAGCCTGCTATATCCAGCAAAGAGCTATCCCCCATGGTCTTTCATGCAAAACTAAGAGAGGTATGGAAAGCCATATATGAACGGTGAGTAGCAATATTTTTATCAAAAAAGAAAGAGAAAAAAGGTTTTATTTCAATTCTGCTTTAATGTTGAAGCTGTATTTGCAATGACCTGTGTAGTGATACTTCTTTTTACTTTTCTGTTTTTTTCCTTGTTTTGACCAAAACGTTACGTTTGCATTTTTAGTTAGTTTTATTACATTAGTCTTGATGTTGTTGTGGTAAGGCTGTGTTTCTACATTATTCTGCATGTCTATCTCCAGATGTAGAACCATTTGTAAAGGCTAGCTGTATATTAAATCCTGCTGTACCTTAGTCTTGTAGTTTCATTTATAGTTAGGCAGACCTGTGTACTATTGTCAGAGCTGTCTTATTTAATCATTTATGTCTGCATTTTTCCATAAACAGTGTTATTGGTAAATTTCTGTATAGTCTGGTGCCTTAAACTGTAGTAGAATTTCAGTAATAAGTGTAATTTTTTCTGCTCCAGGATTTGTGCTTCATTGCTTTTACACTGTTGATTCTCCAGTTTTGCTCCTACAGTTTTAGATTCTGCTTAAAGTGGCATTACACAAACAGATATTTCAAGCAGGGGCATTGATGCCCTTCTAGATTGCCAATATACCAAAACATTTGTTTTCATAATAAATGTCCAGGCTGTTCTTAGAATATGGAAACTAGTACTTATGCATCAGCTACTCTGTCAGAGAGCCAATTAGTACACTTCTAATTCCTATAGAATATTTTGCATAGGTTGTCTGATGATTTTCTAGTACTTTTTGATAACTCCAAACATTCCCAGAGGTAGTTGTCTCTAAATGCCCTATATTACCTGAATAAGATCTCTTCTTTGATATCTGTAAGAGACACTGTTCAAGTTCAGATATTTTATTCTTTCATAATAACTTAAATTTTCACATCCATGGATACCCTTGGTATATTTTCGTTTTACTCTTTCCAGTTTACTCATGCTTGTTTTCTTATAGGGTTTAAATATTGTTATTCCATACTCGAGTTTGGGTCTAATGTAACTAACAAACAATGACTTCATTTTTTTTGATTTCCTAGACTTTATAAATCTTTTTATACAACCTATAGTTCTAGAACTATCATTACCATTTGGTTGATATGATTAAAAAAATCATAGCTGAATCTACTCATATACCCAGGTCCTTAAATGACTCTACAGTTTCAATCACTGTGTGCTGTATTAAATATTCACTTTTCAATTTCTGTCTCCCAAATCTCATATGCTTTGATTTTGATGTAGTTATCAGCATATTATTCTCCTGTGCCTAAATGGTCAACTTAGTCAAGTTATTTTGCAGACATTGTTTATTTAGCATCTTGTGTTATTTTGCAGACATGCCTTACCTGTAATACATGTAATCAGTTTACCCAATTTCAAGTCATCTGCATATAGACTGTAGAACACCTGAGATGAAAGTTAGGTCTGAAAGATACAATCTAAACAAGTAAGTGCCCAGAACGGAACCCTGTGGGACACCCTGACTATAACCAAGGACTTTACCCATCCAGTTGCTGTATGATACTTGCCATGTCCTATTTGTAAGCCATGCCTCTATCAATCTTATCAAGAGTACATAAATACCTAGTTGTACTAATTTATTGATCAGTGTTTTGTGTATGACCCTGTCAAATGTTGAAGTTAACTCTATATAAATTACATCACAGCACCATTTTTCATTCATTGCTGTTATAGATCATCATGTTACAGGTGGTAATAGATTTATTTTCAACATATGCATGCTGATATATGGTTTCAAGTCCCACCCTATCCAGTTCTGACACTAACTTATCCATTATTACCTTCTCCATTATTTTTCCACAACATGAAAGTAGACTTAAGGGTCTATATGAACCTGGGTTTGGCCTACTCCCCTTTTCCTTAAAGACAGGTTTAATAAGTGCATATCTCCAATCTTGTGGAATCTCCCCATATTTGTATGACCTAGTGAATAATAGATATAATGGTGCTGTAAGTTCTTGCTGAAGTGTTCTCAGGTCATTGTCACTAATTCCGTCTCCTCCCTGCGCTTTGTTTGGATCCAGTTTGCGTAGTTCTTTTTCAATATAATATAATTTGATTCCAGTATCTGGGATAACTTGGATGTAATTTATCATCCTGTTTGTGGAGCCAAACTGTTTTGCATAAGATTTTGTAAATATATCTAGAATTTGTTGTGGCTGAGAATAAATTTTAGAATCTGTACACAGTTTATCAATTTGTGCCTCTTTACTCCTTCTATATCTTATGTATCTATAAAAAGGTTTCCTATTATGCTCAATATCTTTATATAAATTTTCTTAAAATTTTTCTTAATCTTGTCTCACACTATGCTTAATCTGTTTTTCCAGCTTGTTTATTTTGGTTTTTAAAGTTGTAGTTCAGCCTCTCTTCCATTTCTTATATTTTTTGTCTCTCACCTTAATTAGATATCTTGTTCTTATGGAAATATATCCCCCTGATGTTGTATGCCTAGATCCTGATTTTAAACATTTATTTTTAATTTTTTGGACTCAAACAATTTCTCTTTAAAAACTTTCCACATTCCATCTGCAGTTTTTCCACTGAACACCTCACTCCAGTTAGTTTTACAAAGTGACTGTTTTCCTTTCATATAATCTGTAATTAACCTTCTGTGCATTGGCTTAGATTTCAGTTTGGCAGAATTATCTAGCAACAAATTAACCTTTATAACCTCATGATCACTGCACATCAATGGTGGTAAAACTTGACTTGAAGTTACAGTAATTTCTTTGGGAACACAAACAATGTCTAGTATGTTCCTTCCCCTGGTATTTTATTTTACAATCCGAAGCAATTGTTGTTCCTGAATATACACTGTGAGTAATTTCCTTACTAATGATGTTGAATCAATATTATTCCAGTCTGTTTCTGGTAAATGTAAGTCCCCAGCTATTATTATTCTTCCCTCATGTATTTCAGGCAAGAAATGTTTGAATTCTTGTTAAGGTCATCTGCACTTGACTTTGGTGGTCGATACACTTCAACATGTATTATATGTTCCAGGGTTGTCTTTAGTGTCACAGTTACACAGTCTGTAGTACTAGTGTTATCAATGAACATGTAATAATCACAGGTGTCACAGCTATCTTTAATCACTATCATAACACCTCTACCTGATTTTTTTGTTAGAATATGTGTTACAGTAAAAACATTTATACCCTGTCAGAACTGGCTTCCAGTCATTGTTCTTAAACATGTTTCACAAACAATAATAACATCAATCTTCTGGGAATGTAGCAAATTTTCCAATAAAAAAACTTTATTATTAATGCTCCTAGCATTAACAACCATCGGAGATGCATCAAATGTTGCTGTCTGTGAATTGTTACATTTCTGACTTGGCAAAAATTCTGCCTAGTGTCAAATATTGCAAAATATCTGCTGCAAAAATTCTCTTCCCTGATCTTGACAAATGCATGCCATCCTTTCTGAACACGTGTGCCCAAAACAAGGCTTGCATGCTGCACACATTTCCAATTTTTAAAACAGAACATTTTTTTCCATGTAGCTATTTACCAAAAAAAAAAATAATAATTTACAGTGATCTGACTAGCCTTTCTATAGGTGATTTGTGAAAAATACGTCCTAACACCAGCACAAGCCCTACTAAGAGGGCTGTCAGTTCCTTACAGTCAGAGTATCCTTGCTGGTGACATCATTTGTACCAACATGAATAAAAACAGATCTCTGCTTCCTTACATTAAGGTGTTCCAAGGCTTGTCTCACATCTTCCATTTTTGCTCCTGGGAAGCATAACACTATTAAATGTTCATTATCATCTCTGCAAATATAAGTATCAGTTCTTCTAATAACTGAATCTCCAGTTACAAGAATATCTTTGCTGGCCATCTAATTCTAATACAGTAATATCTGGTCTATCAATTGTTTATGAAGGATAGATCTACATCACTGTTGTTGTTGTCTTTCGGCTTTTCCTGGTTAGGGGTCGCCACAGCGGAACTCCGGTCCGCTAATGATTGGCAGTAGATTTTCACGAACGCTGAGGTGCCAGCTCGACTTTTAACCTTCAACGAAGGCATGCCCATTTACACGTCTTTCGAATGCCCACCCAACCGCTCGGAGGACATGCAGACTCCACACAGAAGGCACTCCCACACTTCAGCCGAGAATCGAATGGGAGAACGTCTTGCTGTGAGGCAACAATGCTACCACTGCACCACCGCAGAAGTTGATCTTCATCACTATTAGTCTTATTAATCCCACTGTTTTCATTGTGTGTTAAATTCTCATCCAGCTGGTATTGTAAATCCACAACTTGAACCATGTAGTCAACATCTGTCTTTCTCTTCTTTTTTCTTACATTAATGTTCTTCAATCCTTCCATGTTCAGTTTTGATTTCTTCCTTTTCACCTTCCCCTTGCCTCTTTTCTCTACCTTCTCTGTTGGAAAGATGATGCCTTCTTCTGTAGACTGAAAGTTTTCTGATAGAAAAATATCTCCATTCCCTGTCATCTGTGTGTTGCATAACAAAGCAGTGCCCTTTTTACTACGTATTCTCTTTCCTTTACAGTCATTAATCAGTTCCTTTTTCTTCTTTGTTATTTGTTGCAAACTTCTTTCTATCTTTTGTTTTTTGTTTCCTTCCAAACAAACTGGATCCTCAGATTGTTGAATACTTGCAACAAGAATTCCAAAGATGTCAGGGGCATCATCTTGTTTCTTAGGGGTTTGAATGATCTTTGCAGAACATAGATGCATCATTTCCTAAATTTGTTCTATTTGTTCTATGCCTAACATTATTTAGTGCATCAGTTCAGTCATTAGTATATGAAACAACAGTTCTCCAAGCCATGCCAATTGCTCAAGTGCAATTATCATCATTAAGTCTAGATTTACTTCTAACAATGGTAAGCAAATCATCCAACTTTTGACACAATGATCTTCAGTGTTAGCTGTTACCTTTAAATATGCATAGCATTTATTGCACTGTACACGATATTTGTGCATTAGCAAATCGTGAATTGCATACTCATTTCAGGAATCCATATTCAGCTTCAAATTAATAAAATATTGCAAAAGCAAAGAATAATCAAAATTAGTAACCACAGAATTCAAAGAGAACTTAAATCAACTACTATGACAAAAAAATCAAACCAGCAATATACAACTAAATAATAAAGTACAGTACAGTTGTTCTGACCATGCAAATTCTACAAGCCAGACAAAAGTTGTAATTCCTTTACGTTGGGCGCAGTAGATTCTGCTCACTATCGCTTGCAGTCACACTTCTTTTTAACAGTAAAGATAAATAAATCACAAACCAAGATAGGATTGTTTAGATATGCTCAGGATTATAGTACCTTCTGTTCCCCTGTTCTTTGAGTCTGCCTCATCCTCCATTGAGACGTTAAGCTAAAGTTTCTAAAATTCTAACCTGACTGGAGTCATTGACCTATTGCTCAGATTAGTTGCATTCCAGTGCATTTATGTTCCACTGCTCTTTGTGTCTGTACCACCCGCTACTGAAACATTAAGCTAAAGTTTCTGAAAGAGCTCCAGTAATGGTTGTATTTGATTGGATCTCTAGCTAGCCTGCTTCTTCCTTGAGTTTATTTCCCAACCCTCCCACACTTTTCTTGTTTTTGAAGAAGCTGTGTCTCTGGCCTCTGATTTCCAAAGTCCCTCCCCTCCCCTCTTTCATTGCTACTGTCTGCTGTATAAGCTATTTGTGTACTCTTCCCACCCATTGTTTTCCATAGATGCGTGACACTGTGTCCACCCAGCAAACCGGTATTGCTCAATTAAATCACCTTTATTAAATATTGCCTTCTGCTCATTTTCTCAGAGCTCAGCAAAGCTTGTCATTCTAGCCTATATTTCAGAAGTGTTTTAACTGTATCCAGTGCCATCCAGGCAAAGCTAAGCAGTTTTGACTGCTAAATTGCTCTTGCTTAAGTTATTCTGCGCAGTTGCTACTGTTTCCTGCTGTCAGTTTTACATTTCACTGTATTTTTCTAAAAAAGTGCTCTTCCTCTCACTGTTACTGCTGTAAGACTGTCTAATTTGCCTTCAGCAAGGGGTTTCCAGTTAATTGTCTAACGGGTTTGTGATAGTAGAAGAGACCCACAAGTACAATGCTGTGTTGTTTTACATTTAGGAGGAATGGGTTTATTGATTTTCTGGCAGAAAGTGTGTATGTTTGGTCTATCTAAGTTGTGAAACACATAAAATGGCTCATAATGTAGTCATTTATTGGCCAGAGGGCTCATTGGTTAGTTTTCTGTTTTTTTTTTTTTTTTGTGCTGTTACACATTTGGAGCATTTGCCCTATACTGATCACCTCAAAGCCCCATCTCTTTACTCAGTACCATACAGATTTCTGAGAGGTAATCTTTACTTTGTTTACAAGGCATCCCTGGACCCTGCTTTGATGAACATTTTGCAAATCCTGAAGAAAAAAAATAAACAGCATCAAAACTACTATATGAAAAGACCTGCATTTTGCTTTATGTACTATATTTGCAATTGAAATTAAAAATTATTTACTGTCAAAGACAAACACACTAACATTGTAGCTACAGGAAAAAAATAGAGAGGGTGATTAACTTATAAAGACATTATAATAGGAGGACACATATTGGGTATATTTAATAAGATGGCTAAAGCTGTAGAAAATAAGGGAGAAAAGAAATAAGGTGAATTAGCCTTGGAGAAGATAGAATATTATGGTATGTGGATAGGAAATTATAGATTATGTAAGAGAGAAAACTGTGGGAAGAGGGTGATGATGTAAGAGAGAAAACTGTGGGAAGAGGGTAGACAAGGAAGTCATAAGCTAATAATAAATAGATTGAATAAACTCAGAACTGTTGGGTATGAGTGAAAAAAGTATCATATATATATATATATATATATATATATATATATATATATATATATATATATATATATATGTGTGTGTGTGTGTATTATGAGCAGATGGTGCTCCAGTAAAGATGAGTAATATAAAATGGGCAAAATATTTACACGTACAAAAAAGAATACAAGAATGTCTTTACATCATGTTAAACGGAGAGGTTAGAGTTTTCGTTTATGGATTTAGATGGTGAAGCTGGAAGAGAATATAAAATGTGTTTAACCAGTTGTAGAGCAGGAACAAAGCCAGGCTCAGCTAGAAATTATTCTAATGTGCATTTAAATGTGTGGAGGTTAGATATGGACCTCTGGACAAGTGGGACTGATTTTCAGGATCTGACAACGTAGCTAGAGTGCAGGACATTTCCTGCAGATCTCTAAGGTTTGTAGGTGGAGAGACGTTTTTATCATATAAGTGTAGTGATGTATTGGAATAGTAGTTGTGGAGAATGTTATTTATTGTGAAAGTTTGTATATTATGTCATGAGTCACAAGTAGCTTAGTTTATGTAAGATAGTGGGTTATTCAAAGAAATTTAATTGTTTTAGGGAAGAGACCTACCCTAGGACAGCGAAATGCAAACTTGCATGTAAACATCTTAAGTTACAGAAACAAGGCTGGCTTTGGATAATTAAAATGCAGCTATAGAGATAACGCCATTAGCACAGTCCTACTTGAAAACAAAAACAATGCTATTTTGACATTCAACTTGATGTCATTCATAAAAGTAATGCCAATTTCAGTGTTGTGACCCCCAGCAAAAGCATGGCAGCACTCAGAGAGCATAAAAGTGATCCAGCTATACAGCTGACTGTTGAACAGATACTCTTTTATAGATTCTGGAGTAAGATATTTACTCAACACTAGAGTAACACTTGTCAGAGTCCTATGCATATTTGTTCTTATCATGGAAATATTGCTTTCTCTAAGTATAGTGACTTGTGACTATGCTTAGTCATGGGTAAGGGGCTGTCTTGCAACTTAAAGAATTTTGGTTTGGATAATCCTTTCATATTTTGCATACACCATTATGGGGAGCCATGGCTTGCTGGATGCCTGCAGCATAGTAGCCTATATGCATGAGACGATGCCTATTTTTACAAGTATGAAATAACACCATGGATATGAGGGGGTGGTAAATGTCAGCATGAATAACACACTTTTGGTGGAGTTTTCTCTACTTTTACTGCTTGATAGTTTTGAGCATCAGTTATCCTTGATCTTTTGGTAGAAAGAATTAACTGATAATACAACTCTAACCCTGTCATAAATCATCGCACAAAACTATGGACAACTGGGGAGGATCATCAATTCCCATATGACATGTCTAGGATGTAGAAGGAAACTGGAACACCTGGCAAAAACCCATTGACAGAGAGGACTTGCAAGATGCACATAGAAGGCTACTCAGCTGAGAGAAGATATAGAGAACCAAGCACCGTGAAACAATACTAACTGTTGTGCCACAGTGGAAAGCATTAAGAGCAAAAAGAGCAGCTAACAACCCCCCCCCCATACACTTATGCCTTTAGCCCTATAAATTACTGTTAATTTTGCTTGATTTAACAGTTCTTTGCCCTACAAAAAACAATACTGAGCATAAGTGATTTTTAATCCCTTAACTGTTGAACATTTTCATCTGGTCTTTCTCCTGAACACATTTGTTTTGCCTATTTTTTCTTTTTATATTTAAATATCTGTGTTTCCAAAATGGTTCAGCATTTATTCAAGACAGTTTCCGGGAATATTACTGTCATAAGTCAAATGAGGAGCTGCATCTTGAATTTTAATGATAAAAATGTTTAATGTTATTTTTTATTCTTCAACATATACCAAGTTAAAAAATACCTGTTTTACACTGATATGCATGCTTCTTTTAGAACTGAAACCATACTGATCTGTATTTCTGTTTTTAATGGATTTTGTTTAGTTTACTGATAACAGAACTGAAAGCTGCACATTTGTTTTCAACAGAGTGTTTTACAAAAGTTGCATTCTGTCAAATTTGAAAACATTCTGGCCTGACTTCCACCCTAATATCAAATGATGATATCTCTCTACCTCTTTAAAGGTATTCTTATAATATGCTTAGGAAAAGACTCCATGATAATTCCACTTTCATTTAGCTTTTATACAGCTTAACAGCTTTTAGAAAAAGTAAACAGAATCTCACATATGTGTATGCCTCTCTATCCACCGATTGATGCCATTGGAGAGGGCTCTGCTCAAGACCACTCCATGCACATGCCCAGCAATGCTTCAGGACAGGACATGCAATGGGTAATCTGTGATGAACGGCCCTTAAATAGCACAACAGTAGCACACTTTCCTTTGCTGCTGGAAGGCCATAAGGCTGGAGGTTCTATTCCCAGTCCAGGTGATTAGATTGCTGATACTGCAGTGCAGCCTTAGGTTAGTACTGCACTCCTTAGTATATAGGGTTGCAAGCTTTTTAAATGCCCAAAGTGGGACATTTTGGGCACAAATGTCAGATATTGCAGGCCAAACCATATCCATGTCCAGTACAAAGGACAGAACTTCACTTCTTTGCCTAAATAAAAGATTATTCTTGTAGCATTTTAGTTGCTTATTCTGTTTCTTATAACATTTAGGTGTTTCAGATACAGAATAACTGTTTTATACAACTATTACATAAAATATAGGAAATAATTTTGTCCTAATATCTCAGGACATTTGCCATTTTTACAATTTTTTTGCGGGACACAACTGCCCAAAAAGGGACTGTCCCTCGCAAAGTGGGACCCTATGAGTATATCATGCTTTGGATGGAATGTTAAATTAAGGTCCCATCTATATGAGATGGTGGTAGGTCAGGTGGGTATAAAAGATCCCATAGCACCTTACAAAAAGAGTAAGGGAAAGTTCCCCAAGCCGTGGTCAAATTTACCCTAGTAGTATAAATACCACTTGCGGTCACCCCTGAAAAGACGGCAATAGTCCCGTGTGAATAGCCTGGTCAACAAAAGATAAATAAAAATCAATAAATATGTATACAGAAGGCACAGCAACAGGTCCCCTGGTTTGATTCTCAGCTAGGGTGCTTTCTGTGTGGAGTCCTTATATCCTTATTGTGTTCATGTGGGTTTCCTCTGGGTACTCTGGTTTCCTCCCACATTCCAAAGACATGCAGTAGGTGGATGGGACACTCTAAACTGGCCATAGGTGTGAGTGTAGATGTGAATGGGTGGTGTGGAAAAATTACTGTGGCAGGGCTAGCCACCCGACAGTGTAAACCTTGGCTCTAGGTGACTATCACTGTTGAAGTGATACTCTGACCCCATGTGCAAAATGAAAAAGGGGGCTGTGGATGGATGGATGGATATATATAAACAGAAAATATTACTCTTTCATAGAAAGAGTATTATTTTTGGATCGTTACTATAACACACACTAATATTGTGATTAGGATACAACTTGAGTGTGGCAGCTTGAAACCAGTACAGAATACTTTGTGAATTGAATGGCAAAAGCAGAGCATTCAAATGGCTATATAAGACTACTGGTGGTACCTAGCAAAAAAGGTCCATTCATTTGTAACTGTAAGTAGTATTACAACAAATTTCTTAGAATACTATATCATGACCCTCAATTACAAAATGCACATAGCTTGTTCTTCCAACTCTAAAGGCAGACAGACAGACACAATTTTTCTTCTAATGCAGCTTAGTGGGGTCTATATCACTTGATTGAATGCTTAATTGAGCAAATCGCTAGTGGTCGAACCCAGTTCAGCAAAGCTCAATTAAGTGAACAATCATTTAAGCAAAATGTTTTCTATGGTAAAACACTAGTGGGCCAGCAAACGACCGTATCAAATACAACAAAATTTAAAACTCTGCAAAGTGAAAGCTTCACCCTCACCCCCCCCCCCAATGTGGGGGCAACCTCCCTAACTAAATATACCAACTCCGAAATTGCACTGCAGTGGGGAAAAGGGCAAATTCCTGATGATGGCCAACCATGTCCTTGCCCTAGAAAACTTTCCACTTAAACAATCATTCGCTTAATTTAAATTAAATTATTTAAATTAATTAAAGCTTTCACTGAATTAGATTTTATGAATAGCTATTCACTCAATTAAGCATTTGATCAAGTGAAATAGACCCGTTTAGTGCATGAATCTAAACTGGGGGTGGGGTGGGATCACAAATCAAGTAACAATAAGTCCCTGTATTCAGGAGAGGAAATGTGGTCCATTATTTCATTCAGTGAACTGAGCAAAAATTCCCTGCACCCACAATGAAAACTGAGTATAAAGCAAAATGTCAGACTGCAGCAGTAAATGCTCATGGACTAAAGTTACTGGGTCCTGTCTAAAAGGCTGCATCTCTGCCCACCTCTGAGATTTCATTACAAATCTTTTGTATAATAATAACAGGGTTCTCAGCTACAAAACATACCTAAGACTACAATTATAACCTCAAAGCTTCCAGTATAGCACAACTCTGGATTTGACCCTATAATCACAAGCTGCACAAAAGCTTGACATTGCAATCGCTTCATGTTATGACTAAAAATACATTTTTTGGGTGAAATATAGAGAATGTTTACTCATTATGTGAGTATTTTTGGCCATTAATATACTCAGAGTTGTAGCTAGGTCATTTGCCCCCCCTTTGGCAGTTTCCAGAATGGTACCCCCCAATCTGAAGGTAAAACAAAAAAGGGATCTTAAGTGCAGACTCAGCAGTTTGGTATTCATTTAAGAAACAGAGGGTGATACTGCAGTGTCTTAAATGAATGCATTTCATATTCTAGTATGTTAGCAACTGTAGTAGCATAACCTCCTTGCTACAGTTACTAACACACTAACCAACTAAATGTATTCATTTACGAAACCACAATACTACCTGTGGCTTCTTATATGAATGTTAGTACTGCACTTGCACTCCACTGGCAACTGCCGATTGCTCTCCTAACCCTAGTTCCAGATCTGACTTTACTCAGTGTACTGATCAGAATTTCACCACAGTACCCAAAATGAAAACTTGAGTATAATGCAAACTATCACACTGGCAGTAAAAGTAAATGAACCAAAGCCACTGGGGCCAATTTGAAAGGCTATAACTCGGTCACTCTTTGAAATTTCATTATGAAACTTGCAGGCAATAACAAGCCTATTTAACTATAAAACACAGTTAAGACTGCAATTCTTTCCTAGTGCTTCCTGCAACACACCTCTGAATCTGACTTCAGAGATGTAGCTTCTTAAAAGTATGGCATTATAGCCACAGCATGTAACATGCAAAAAAAATATTCTGGTGAAATACAAAAAAATTTTTATTTCTGATATTCTCTTTTAAACTGAACTCAGATTTACTAGATGAAATAAGGAATTTGACCCTTTATCCATTGACCCATTGTTAGTTAAACTGTTGAATGACTTGCATTTTGCAAGGCAGAGTTTCTGTATTCTGGTACATTTGAATGCATGTGTGCATTACAGGCAGATTCAATGCTATCTACTTTTCTTCCTGAAGGGCTTCTCAGTTTGAAATGTGCTCTTGATCACTCATATATGGATAGTTAGGACTATTGATCACATAATGAAATTCCTACTGGTCTGAATACTCTGGAATTCCGTGATTGCCTCATATGCCCACATCAACAATTCAATGTTGGAAAATATTGATTTAAGTTCAGTAATCATGTCAGCACTTCTAGAGTCTGCTGCATTCATAACATCATCAAACTTCAAATAATTATCTACACAGTTACTAGTCTATATTATCATGAAACTGAAAACAAATGTTCTGCTTTACTCCATTTTATTCCTTTGACTGAATATTGATATGTTTGCACACCAAGTCTCTAATCTTCTCAGTATGTACTGAAATTCTTGGCAGTATAACACATTAACAAATCTTTCTTTATATTTAGAGTTTCTGAGTATGATTCGTAGTCTTGCCAATATTTTTCCCTTAGCTGATTAGGCACTATTACCATGTTTAAACCATGTTTATAGCTGTTTTCTCTATTAATGAAAAAGAGGCTGTGTTTTTTTCTTAATTTCAAATTTATGTTGTGGTCAACCACTGCTTCATCTTAAAGCATTTTCATTAATGGGTCACTATTATCCAATTTACCTCAATTTCCTCACTAACCATTTCTGTTGATACTCTTATACCACGTGCCTGTTTTCCTGGTTTTGTACTTTGCAGAAGATTTAAAGTTCTGCAGTCTCAAGAATACTCTCTGCAGCATTGTCAGTACCTCCTACAATGACTAATACTAATATATTCTACTGTGGTTATATGGTCTGTTCCAACCAACACTCTCTTCTAGAAATAAATTTATGGAACCTTTTGAAGGTATAATTGGCAAACTGCTGTTTTCTGTCTGAACATACAATTTCTGGCACTGTATGAAGGATCAAGACCCATAAGTAAGTGTACTATCTTCTCACAGAATTGCTACACTAATTCCATTTTGGATGCCATCTAGCAGCAATGAGACTGACTTTAATATAGACACCTCAATTAATTGGTGAAGCACTTCAAACCACTTTTTCTTGTTCTGTACTCCAGCCCTAGTTTGCATCAGCATACAGTCATTTCCTAATGAAAAAAAAAACACAACCAACATATTCATAAATAAACATGAAAAATAGAATTTCATTCTGACAAATTTCATGACAATGTGTCTGCATTCAGGAGAATCAATTTGCACGCTCTTACTTTCTGAATATCTGGATTCAGGCCTTCAAATATGAAAACATGACTCATAAATATCAGCACTGTCATTCAAAATGTATTTACTTTTATACAGCGTGAGGCTGTCATTTCTCAGTATCTTCAGTAATTCAGTAATTTTCACATTGTGATCTTCCTTTGTCTGAACACACATTAGCTTAATGGCATTAACTATATTAACACCATAAAGCTAATGGTCTGAAATTAATCAGGTACTGACAATACAACAAATCCAAACCTCAGAAATCTTTGTCATCCCATAGGGGAATTAAAAAGTACACAGCTTGTAACATTCTGTACCAGTCGTCTTTAGTCAAAATTCTGGGCATGCATATAACCAAGAAAAATACTTCATCCTCGGATTAGCAAATACCACTTCATAGATTTTCTCAGTAATCTGTCTCCTTATCTAATAATTTCTGATACCACATTCAGCTCTACCTTCAACTAACCAATTTCACATTCTTTGTCTCAGTTCTTTAATACAATAACCTCAAGCCCATAGGGTCTATTCAACCTTGTGCCACAATGGAGGAAAAAAAGACATATTTATAACAGGTTATTCCTCTGCTCAAACTAACTGGCACTTCTGTCTCTGCAGCAATATCTTGTCTCCTCTCTCTCAGAACTTAAACATATTGTAAACTTTCAGTACTTCATTCCCTGTGACATGTAAACATGCAGTCCACTAAAGCTTACAGCCAAGAAAAAAAATCACATTACCACTCACAATTCCAATGTACAAATTACATTGAAGAGAATGGTTCCCTGGAAGCTGTAATTTTTCATTTCTCAAACAAAATTTAAAACAACCTATTTATATTTGTATCAGATACTTTGTAATACTGGTTATTCGGAATGGCCCAAAATAATGAAACTGACCCACACTGCATGTGACCAGCTTCATCAGCATTTATGTATGTGTGTTTTATTTTGTTTTGTTAACTGGGTTTGTCAAACTAGGCCAGTGGCTTCTTTTCATGGGAGACTTGAGGTGATATTCATGCTGACTAGTACAAATTTGGCCAGACCAAAGACTTTCACCTACCCTAATAGCAGCAGAAAGAGTGGGAGCCCGAGGAAGAGGAGGAGTTGGAGGAGTTTCTGCAGCTGAATGAATGACACAACAATGTTAGTTTTGATTCTCAGGAGCAGGTGTAAATTTCAAATATTGTATACAAGGATTTTCCATTGTGTGAGATTGTTATTCTACAATAATGTAGAAGGGATAATGATGCAGTGCAAGGTTTGACCATTGCATTGGACCCAGCTGCTGAGGTTGCTTTGTCCTGGTCACATGTCATAGAGACATGCATGCCTTACAATGCAAGCATCACTGCTGCACTATCTGTATTTGACATAAACAAGATAGAAATAGAGAGGAAATGAAGAAACTGAACAAAGTAATGACATGCATAAATGGAATTCTGTTTTGCAAAGCACCCTGTATAATGTGAGAAGTGAAATTAGCACATTTCTACAGAGTAAAATAAATACTGTTAGCACTGTAAAAATGTTACATGTTGTTGCAATGCAATGCACAAAATAAACCAGGAACAACAATTTATCAACAGCAGAGAATAATAAACAATTAAATATTATTAATGTCACAAAATAATTTAATATACAAAACAGCATGTAAGCACTTTTGACTTTGCAGTGAAAATTCATTAAACTAACAACCATCATTATACAACCAACTTAAATACTGATTTCACACATCATGTGAGTGCAGTCTCAGTCATGTGACAACAAAAGCATAAAATATGGTTTATGGTAGGTAATCTGGCAAATGCAAGTAAACCTCCAGGGATAAATAGCTCTTAATTTTAAACAAGTTCTAAAAAGATGCAATAGGAGAAAAGTATGTGTGTCAGTTCTTTTTTTAAAGGGTAAACACTCATCAGAGTAATGCATATGTAAATAAGTTTTTTGAGTGCTTAGCATTTTGCAGCAATGTTTCTTCAAAGATTCATAGGTAACTATTATGCAAACTGCCATTGTGGGCCATTTTTGGCCTAGTCAATTTCCTTTTTCATCTTGAATTAACTTATCCTGTTTGGTGTTAGATTGGCCTTACCCATCCCATGGCTAATAATTATATAGTACCCCTAGTGAGAACAGGGATCATACCATAAATAATTTGAGTGGGGGGGGGGCGGTATGTGGAATAAAGCATTTAGGAGCTGCCTCTATCCATTAGTAGGAAAGGGGGCAGTCTTGGAATACATTTTCTCTTACCTATCCATAGATCCAACTTGTGCTTGAATATGGACAGGGATGAACTTTGTTTTTTCGTGAATGAGGAGTTAGTTCCCCAGCAGCAGTATTCTCTGTGAGATATAACAATCCCTCAGAACCATTCTGCTGATGTTGCAAAAGACATTTGGATCCCTAGATGAAGTATTTCTGATGACATTTGACCCGCTGATGTGCAGTAAATTGAGGATGCTTCATATTCTAGGCACAGGTCACCTCTTAGCAGTCTGTAGGATACAGAGTATAGTGACAGGGCTTTAAGTCAGTCCATGTAGGATGTATTGTTTAGGCCTTGCGTCCTTTTAGCCAGGTATCTCTGTGGGTGTTCCAGTTGTTGCATGGGTCTGGACAAATATATGCCAAAGGCGACATTATAGTCAATGATGGGTCTGATAAGGTCTGACTAAAGGGGGACAATGACATCCCT